>NW_026652406.1:0-73268 GCF_009828535.3 Hylobates moloch | reverse complement strand
CGTGCGCCCGTGTGTGTCTGTGTGTTTGGGAATGGGTTTGCTAGTGATTGTGGTGGGGTGTGTCTGGCTGTCCCTCAGTACCTTTGTCCCGGGATCAGGCTGCCAACTCTATTGCCAGCGCGTGGGTGTCACAATTGCCGTGATAGTCTCACACACGCAGGTGTGTATCTCGTTCATTTTCATGTAGACAACGAGAGGGAAACCACAGAGAAAAGAAACGTCTCGTGCATCACGGCCTGATGATGGATTCCTGTTTCCTGCAAAATGGGGAGTCTCCAATATAGCCTGTTTGAAACTGGAAAGGAGAGCACCGACACGATGCTGGTCTTCCACGCATCCCTGGAAGTTTCTGGGTCCCCACAGAGCTCGGGAAACAAACAGTCAACATGGTCATGCTTTCGGGGGGCGGGGGCAGAGACTTGAGCAACAGGAACCTCTGCAGAGGGCAAAGAAACGTGGAATCCAGAATCACGCTTTAGTTGGCCTGAGTGTGACTCTGTGTGGATGTGACTATCCGCCTTGCGCTCTTTTGCAGGCTCAACGTGGGGCTATGTCATCTGTGAACCATGTGGATGAAAAACGGACAACCATCCGAGCCTGGGCTTATTGCTTTCTGGGGAATTCGCTCATTCCTTCCGAAACGGAATTCGTCTGAATCGCTCACGAATGAATTAACCCAGGCTGGCGATCCGGAGGGCCGGTGAGAGCCCCGCCGGCCAACGGGGCTGTGGGCCCAGCACTTAGCCCACACTGGGCACCCAGCATTTTCCCGGAGTGCTGGGTCCTGTTGGTTCTGGAGGCAGAAGAGCGTTTTTCTCTCTGCCTTCCTTTATCTGTTTCTTGCCCCTTTTGTCCCTGGGTCCATCCTTCCGTCTGTTCTTCCCTCCCTCCCCCGGTTTTTTCCTCCCTTTCTCCCTCCCTTCCACTTTCTCTCCCTTCCAGGGTCACTCAGTCCATCCATCTTTTCCTAGCTCCATCCTTCCGTCCCACTCTGTCTCCGTTCCTGTCTTCATCTCTGCCTTCCGTCTTGCCTGGAAAGGGCAGCACCCAGGTTTGTGTGAGGTCTCGGGTCTACATTTAGTTGCAAAGCGCTCCATGGTGCTGGCGAGGAGGCTGGTGGGACACGGGTTGGAAAGTGATGGTGAGCGAAGAGGCAGAGGAGTTGAGCCGCGGAAAGGAGAACTGGCCTGGCTTCTGCCACGGCCCAGTGTTTCGGGGACTGCGGTCTCCGCCAACCCGACTGAAGAACGAGGGGGAAGAAGGGATGAGAGCTCCGCCTGGGCTGGTTAGAAAACCTAGGCTGCTACCTGCAAATCCGCGCATGAGCAGTAGACAGCCCACCTCTCGGTACCTGGGCAGGCCCTGGGATCCCCGGGATGCTCAGGAAAGAATGACAGCCCTCCTCTGTGTGGAGTCTCTCGCCGGACCTGGAACTCAGGGATCCTGGACAGGTCAGCTGGAAGAGAAGACACGTCGTCTCTCCACACCGAGTCAGAGGCTCACCGTGGAAAAAAGGCCGCCGCCCTGCCCCCACCCCGCCCCAATCCCGCGTCCTAAAGCTCCTCCAGCAGAGCCCGGTGTTCTTCCTGGCTGAGGAGTGGTTCCAGCGGGAGCGGCCTCTTCCACGTCCTTCAGCTCCTCCAGTGGCGCCGGATCTAGGAAAGGTTGTGACTTTTGCTGAAACTCTGGGGTCGCCAGGAACTCATCTAACAGCCTCGAGGTGAGTGCAGATGAGTGCCCCGGTTCCTGGAGCGTTTGGGAGGGCGCCTCGATGGCTTGCATCTGTGCTTGACGCGGAGGCCTCCAGGGTCGCAAGCTTCGGAGGTGGAGGTGCCCCGTCTTCGGGTTCCCACACCGCCCCGGCGACCTGGGGCTGCAGCCCCACCACGGACTCCGCTGGGACGTTGGTGGCGCAAGCACACCTTGGCCCTGTGGCCCAGCTTGACCCGGCCCTAGCTGTCCCACCGCGCAAGGGCCCGGCAGGCCGTCGAGCTGCGGGTCCCAGTCCTCCCGGCATTTGCTCGGGTGCGGAGGCCACCAAGGAGACTGAGAGTGGGAGAGCGCCCCTTCCGGAGGAGCCAGGGCGGCGTAGGCAAAATCACCGCCTGCAGGGGCAGGTTGGGAGATCCCTTCTGCCGGCGCAGCCTGGCTGGGCTGGAGCAGGGGCACGGCCCTTGCTCCCTGGCTCACGAAAGCCCCCTGTAGGAGAGCCATGGCGTGCAGGGCATGTGGGGTGCGGGGAGCCCCGTTCCCCACGCCCCGGTGTGGGCCAAGGCGACCGACCAGGGAGCAGGGTGACACCCTCCGGGGGCCGCGTTGCACAGGCCGCCTGTGTGCGCGGGCGCCCCGCCACCCTGTCCCGGGTTCCTGGCCCTTCGATTCTGAAACCAGATGTGAATCCTGGACTCTGGGAGGCCCGTCTTTCTGGCCAGTCCTTCCCTGATGGCGATGCCTGGAAAGAGATCCTTCTCAAAGGCTCGAACCAGCAGGGTGGTCTGGGATCGGGTGACGGAGGTCCGCTTTCGCCTGCCTTCTTGTGGCCGGGTCTCTGGGGCCAGGGCCGAGATTCCCGCCGGTGCTGCATCAGCTGGAGTGACCTCCCATTCTGAAACCAAATCTGGACCCTGGGCTCCGGAATGCCTATGGCCTGGGCCAGCCGCTCTCTGGTGGCGATGCCCGGGTACGGGTTCCGCTCAAAGCAGGCTCGCAGGGCCTCTCTTTGGCTCGGCTCGGGGTCTAAGTGAGTCTCCTTCACCGTCCTCGTCCTTGGGCTTCCGCGGGGAGGGTGCTGTCCGAAGGTGTCGGGAGAGCCATCGCGGGGAGCCCCGGCCGGAATTTCACGGACGGACACGGGCAGAGGGAGGCTGGCAGGCTCCCGTGCTCCTCAACCGGCCTGTGCACTGCGCGCAGGTCCAGCCAGGAGGCCCTTAGAAAGACCCACCACCTCCACCCTGTTATGAACATTCATGAGCTCGGGGCCCATGGTCCTGGAGTAGCCCGCTCTCCGAAGCCGAAAACCACAGGGACCAGGGCCTTGTGGGGTGGGTGGGTATAGGGCCAGATTGGAGGGGAAAGAGGGGCTTCGGAGGCTGGCTCTCTGAGGTTCTCCAGTAATTCTATGGAAACTGGAAGCAGCTGTCTTGACTCGCACAGTTTTCAGGCAGAAACCACCCTGAAGGGTGGAGTGTGGAACTGAACCTCCATGACAGTCTTGAGTTTTCCAGGCCCTCTCCGTGAAAGCGGCAATGCCTATGGGTGTCACCGTTGCCGTGATAGTCTCACACACGCAGGGGTGTTTATCTCGTTCATTTTCATGTAGAAAACGAGAGCGAAACTACTGAGAAAATAAACGTCCGGTGCATCACGGCCTGACCACGGATTCCTGTTTCCTGCAACAAGGGGAGTCTCCACTGTGGCCTGTTTGGAAACTGGAAAGGGGAGCGAAGTCACAATGCTGCTTTTCCACACTTCGCTGGAGGTTTCTGTGTCCCCACAGAGCTCGGGAAACAGTCAACATGGTCACGCTTTCGGGGGCCGGAGACACGTGAGGAACAGGCCCCCCTTGCAGAGGGCAAAGGAACGTGGAACCCGGAATCATGGTTCACTCTGCCTGAGTGTGACTGCTCTGTTGCAGGCTCAGCATGGGGCTATGTCATCTGTGAACCATGTGGATGAAAAACGGACAATCACCCGAGTCTCCACTCAGTGCTCTCTGGGCAATTCGATCATTCCTTGGGAGGCGGAATTCGTCTGAATCGCTCCGGGATGAGGTGACCCAGGCTGGTGATCTGGAGGGCTGGTGAGCACCCTGCAGGCCGACGCGGCTGTCAGCCGAGCACTCAGCCTGCACTGGGCACCCAACATTTTCCCGGAGTGCAAGGTCCTGCTGGTCCTGGAGGCAGAAGACCGCTTTTCTCTCTGCCTTCCTCTCTCTGTCTCTTACTCCCTTTCTCCCTCTGTCCTTCCCTTCCTCCCTCCTCCCTCCCTACCTCCCTTCCTTCCCCTCTCCCCACTTTCTCCTTTCCAATGTCCCTCTGTCCATCTGTCCTTTTCTCGCTCCATTCCTCCCTTTCTCTCTGTCTCTGTTCCTCTCCCCATCTCTATTTTTCAACATTGTATGACCCCATTGTGTGTATCTATGCGTTAACATTTCTTTAGCAAAAATAATCATTTTCATTAAGGTATGTACATTGTTATTTAGACACGTTATTTATGTATGTGCATTTGTTTAATAGACATAATTTATTTCAGAGTTATTCTACAGCATAGTGTAAGCATAACTCATAAGCAGTGTCAACCCAAAAACTCACATTACTGTGATTCTTTTCTATTGCAGTGGTCGAGAATAAAATCTCTATATCTCCAATTTATATCTGTCTATTCCCATTGAATTGGCCCCATTTCCTGTAGTGATAGAACACTATTCCTGTACTATGACAAGAGCTGTGGGCTGTGGGGAGGTCAGAGATATGATGACACAGAATTGAACATAAGACATTCTCTTTTTCACATCTTTATTAAATACAAATTCCATATGAAAGAAATTTAAAATTCTAAACAACATTAATGTTTATTTCATTACATAAAATGAAATTTATAAAGCAACCAAACAAGTAATTAATACACTTAGATAATGAAAGATTGTATGATCTCAGTACAAAATACAAGTAGAATATACATCAAATATAACAAAATACACTGTATTGTAATATGCAATGAAATCTCCATATCCTGCAATATAGTACAATCAATTGAAATGTATAAAATACAATAAAATATAAATTTAGGATTTTAAAATGAAATAAAACATGAGGCAGTTCAATAAATAAGTACAATCATTTACCATTTAATATATCTTGACTTAAATTTTATGTAGAAATATTAAAAGTAAACAGTTTGCATAGTAATTTTACTATAATTATATCAAACTGTAAAAATGTACAGACATTTTTTCACAGGGAGTGCTATTAATGGTTTGTGGATATTAGTACTCCATGGGTTCAGGCTGGAAGAGTGAGAGCCTACAACATTTTCCGGATTAAAAGAAAGGCAATTTCTTGGTAAGGGGGCTCATGCCTGTAATCGCAGCATGTTGGGAGGCGAAGGCTGGTGGATCACCTGAGTTTGAGGCCAACCTGGCCAAAGTGACAAAACACTGTCTCTACTAACAATACAAGAAGAAAAAAAAATTAGCCAGGCATGGCAGTACATTCTTGTAGTCTCAGCTACTTGGGAGGCTGAGGCATGAGAATTGTTTGAACCCAGGAAGCAGAGGCTGCAGTGAGCTAAGATTTTGCCACTGCACTCCAGCCTAGGTAACATAGCAAGACTGTCTCAAAAAAAAACAAAAAAGGAGCATATAATTTTATATTCACTTTTCTACAATCTAAAATACCCAAATTCACGATTACGTTCTAATATTTTTCTGATTATATAGAAATGCACGACTGTCATCAGACATCCAAAAGGCATCAAATATCTAACATGAAATATAAAATTTGTCTATAGCCTTAGCGGTCTGCAAAATGCAGGGCTCACCATTCTGAGTATACCACTCAAGTTTCTTTCCTATGACTTCTTCAAGTTCTGTCATTTATTAACACAGTGTGTCTAAAATTCTCACTGCTGGTCATCTGGAAGAATCTGAGAAGAAGCAGTCCTTGTTCTCATTCCCAGATCTGCATTTCTGCTGAATAGTGTCAGGGTGCTCCCAGCTTAGCCTCATCTGATCCACTGACAGGCTCAGTTATCTCCTGCCCAGGGAAGGGCTGGGCTTCTCTCTCCAGGGCTGAATCCCCAGGACCAGGCAGTGTGGCTGGGACAAGCCAGCCCTCTGCAGGGAACACATAAGCTGCCTGGGTGGCCATGGAATACAAGGTCTGCACCTGGGCACACAGAAGCCCCCGGAGCTGAGTGAGCAGTGTCAGCTGCTCACAGGTCAGTGGAGAATGGATCTGCTGTGCCCACACCTGGGCTAGGTCTTGATAAACAGCCTCTGACATAGCTCGCACCGAGGTCACCAAGCTTTTTCGAAGTGATGGTGTTTGGACTCCTAGGGACCGAGACCTGTGCCTCTTGCTGTACCCAGTGCGAGCCCTGGAACGTCCCCTATGGTGGGCATCACAGGTCTCCTGGATTTCACTGTTGTGCACAGCAGTGGAGGATCTTGATTTCTTTTTCAACATCAAGCTGCACTCCTCTTCTGGACGGTTCCCTGCAAAGAAAGCATGTGAGAGACTCACCAGAGCAATCCCCACAGACCCTCATTTCCAGAACCCCCTGTGCACCCAGGTGAACCCCACTTGTATCTCCCATTCCTTTCTGACCATCTCAGCACTGGAATGAAGTGAGGCTGAACCTCTTGTGAGTCCCCAGATATTCTCAGAGTGCTAAGATCTCAAAAACTTACTCGTCAATAAGTAACTCCCTTTCCGCTCAAGCCTCATTTAAAAGTTTCCTGATTATTTGCCTTTTAGGGCAAACCAAAAACAAAAAAACCACCACCACCACCACCAACAAAAAACACCAAGACTCTACCTGCTCTGTCTTGGCAGCTGTTTTTGGAACTGATTTTTCTTTTTCTGCAGTTTTCCCGATATGAGCTGGACTCTGGTTCTGTGAACACAATGAGAGTTTGAGAAAGTGCCTCCAGCTGAACACCCTGAAATTCCTAGTCCATCCTGAACACACAGGAGCTGAGATTACCACCAAACCCCAGCTCTCTTCTGTTCTCCAGTGTCCAGGATCTGTACAGCCCTGGCTGCCAAGGAACTCCCAGTTTCCTTGCCAGGGGAGGCTGTGTTGCTGCCCTGTCCCTTCTTACCTTGAAAGAGTCAAATCTTACCTGATCCAGCAGTGCTGTTCCTGGCCTTGAGCTTGGTTTCCTCAGAGTTCTCCTTGTTTGGATTGGGCTCCGATCCTGCTGCAAAAGAAAGTTAAGATGACTCACCTCTCCCTAAGCAGGACTCTTCCCATAGTCTATCTCTGATGCATTTTTGTGAATCAGTCTTTCATGGAAGCTCTTCTGCCAGTGTCATGAGTGAATACATTTCTCAAAGTCCCCTGAGGGCACTAAGCCATTTCCCATCCCCAATCTGAAAATAAAACCCTACCAAAGACACGTAGCTCAGTATCCCTGATTCCAACCCTCCTTCCAGCCCCCATAGGAGCAGCCCAAGACCTTACCTTGCCTTTGTATGTGCTTCTCACTGGAATGGGAGAAGGCGGTCTTGCCTTTTCCTTTGAATGGTTTCTTCTCATCTGAGCCCTTTTCTGTAAAGGAGATCGGTTGGAAAGGGGGCTGGTCAGTGGAGCATAGGATGGAGGAGCAGTGGAGATCACGGTCTTCATTTCCCTTTCCCACGTTGAAGCTCAAGTGAAAGGTGCACTCTCTCACACGTCCAAAGGCAGAGTGTGGGTTATTCTGATAGACCTGCCTTTTATACGTCCCTCGGCTGGGCGTGGCTTACTCTTATTGGCTGAAGAGTTTTCTCCTTCCTGCCCCTTCTTAGAGCCTCAATCAGAAGTTTCTTGCTGTAGTTCTACTGGGGACCTAGACACAGTTAAGGGAGACATTTTCAGGATCCTGTCACAGTGTCAAGAAAACAAAGAAACAGTAGCACAGGGATCGGAAGATCAGGGAATCATTTCTTCCGATTTCTGTCCCATTTCCTACCTGGAAGTATTTATGATCCTGTTCACCTTTCAAGATGCACAATTAAACATGCCTATATTGACATACATTATATATTTTGCACAGAAAGAGAATCTATTATACATGGTGTTAACATTGTATGCATAGATATTATAATTTCTTAAATGCTTGGAATCAACAAATGTCAAATTATAGTTGATTGTATTAGATCCACACATGATGAAATAAAAATGCAGAGAAAAAATAAATATCAAATGAAATGACCCTTCCTACCTTAAAAATGGGGAACATAATTAGATCAAATGCAATAAAATTGAACTGAGTAGGTTGAGCCTGTGCTAACCTAATCAGCTCCTGATTCCTGAGGTAGCAAAAAGTCTAGGTGGAAAAAGTTTCCCCCTTTCTCACCCTTCCTCAGTCATCCTGGGAGCGCCATTGTGTTCTGTGGAATTTTTTCAGCCTCCCCAGCAAAAATGGACTTGGTCTCAAACAGGTAACCCAACTGATCACAAGAAAAACAGCCTAGATTCTGAACATTCAGCTCCTGTCTTCACACCGCAGACACCACCTGAATCCCGTCAAAGCCCACATTGGTTCTCAACATCCACCATATTCCAGGGCAGCCTCTCAAAATTGCCTCAGTGAGACAGGACAAGGTGTGGTGGAGCTCCAGCTTCAGAAGAGCTGCCTCGTCTCTTCCTACTGCGGCGGAGTCTGTCTCTGCCGGTCAGAGCCCACCAACTAACCTCGTCTATGTCCAAGCAAGTGTCCCCTAAAAGGACCTTCTTGTCTCCCCCTCTGCTGAGGAAAGCATGCAGGAATGAGACCTTCTATGTTACGGAGTACTCAGCCTCCAGTCCCACATGACTTGATTGACTGATGAACTGATCCCTTGAGGAGGAAAGACAAGGGGAAGAGACTGTGTTGGGTGAGTCTGTGTTTTCCCAGCTGTGCTGACTGTGCAAATAGTGGAACTAAAAAAAAATTAGTGAATTAGTGGTAGGCAGACACTGCCTAGTGAAATTGTCTGAGTGTAAATGGAACTTATCATAATATGATATCGTTATATATTATAATATGATACCATAACATTTATTTTACATCTAAATAAATTTTGATATATTATGATATAACATATAACATTTGGTCAGGTAATTTTATAAGAAAATTGAATTAAATTTTGTAACAACATTAACATATAAACTCAACAGAAAGTTGGGAAAATTGTCTGCTCTTGTGTAAATGACTGCTTTTTGGATAACTCTGTAAAAGGTGTGAAGAGGTGTCTGATACTTACTTGATAAATAAGTACTTGATAACAGATTGATTTCCACATCTTTGCTGTTTTTAACCAGTGCCCTCTCAAGATATGAGAATATTTTACTCTAAAAAAGTATTTTCATAGATATCGTAATAGGAATTTTGTTCATTTTAGTTAATAAATTATTATAATATTTAGTGATTGTTAATAATGTATGTCATTGTTAAAATATACTCCTACAGACAACATATTACACATGTGTTTTGATTTGTCCTTTAATCTCAGGTAAATTTTTTAAATTTTTATTTATTAAATTCTATTTATTTAATTGTAACGCCATATGATGTACTTTCTTAGAAAGAGAAATTCTCAGGCAAAACTCAGGCCTGGCTGGGCATGGTGGCTCATGCCTGTAATCCCAGCACTTTGGGAGGCCAAGGCGGGTGGATCACCATAGGTCAGGAGTTCAAAGCTAGCCTAGCCAACATAAGGAAACCCCATCTGTACTAAAAATACCAAAAAAAAAAAAAAAAAAATTAACTGAAAGTGGTGGCTCACGCCTGTAATCCTAGCTACTTAGGAGGCAGGAGGATTGCTTAAACCCAGGAGGCAGAGGTTTTGGTGAGCCGAGATCACGCCACTGCACTCCAGCTGGGCAACAGAGCAAAACTGAGTCTCAAAAAAAGAAAAAACTCAGGCTTATTTTTATCAAAATCTAGATTTTTAAATAACATTTCTAGGTGTTCCCTTTCAATAAAAATCCAAACCAAAACAAACAAAAAATTTCTAGGTAATTCCCATGAATATTAATAACTTAAATTGGGTACTTTTATTTTTAAGAGAGGGATTGTTTATACGGATGTGTTGATGTGTCAAACACGCACAGTTAAAATTGTACCTATTTTTGACAGAGCCTCACTCTGATCCTCTGGATGGAGTGCAGTGGTGCAATCACAGCTCACTGCAGCCTTGACCTCCCAGACTCCAGTGATCCTCCCAAGTCAGCTTCCCAAATAGCTGTGACTACAAGTGTGCACCATTATGTCCAACTAACTTTGAAAAATTTGTTGTAGATATGAGGTCTCACTCTCTTGCCCCAGTGAGGTCTTGTTATGTTGCCTAGGCTGGTCTCAAACTCCTGAGCTCTGGCTTCCAAAGGGATGAGGTTACGAATGTGAGCCACCTGCCCAGCCAAGATTAGACCTTTCAATGAGTGCACATCTTACCTCAAAAAAAAAAAAAAGAAACTTATTAAAAGATAAAGTCTGAGTTAAAAATGGGTTCACGTTAATGATTTTTAATTTGGTACTTCTATTGTTAAAAGAGGGATTGTTTATATGGGTGTATTTATGTGTAAAAAGCTAGCTAAGGTCGAACATTTCTTTTTTTGAGACAGAGTCTCACTCTGTCACCCAGGCTGATGTGCAGTGGCAAAATCACAACTTACTGTAGCCTCAAACTCGTAGAATCAAGGGATCCTGCTATGTCAATATCCCAAGTAGCTGGAACTACAGACATGCACCACTGAGCCTGATTAATTTAAAAAAAAATTAATAAAGATGTGGTCTCACTATGGTGCCCAGGCTGCTCTCAAACTCCTGACCTCAAATGATCCTCCTGCCTTGTCATTCCAAAGTGATGGGATTAAACAGGCTTAAGCCATTTTCCTCAGCCAAGAGTTTACCTTCAATGAGCACATATTTTATATCAGAAAAAATAATAATAAATAATAAAGTCTGTGTACGAAATGAGTTGAAGTATAGATAATACAAAATTGACATGTCATTAGTTGTTCTTGAGCCTGGGTAACAGGCCTATTGTACTGTTTCTTTTATTTTGTGTGTTTTACATTTTCTGTAATAAAACATGTGTGATAATACAAAGTTGATCTACAATGTTAGCTCTTAAGATCTTACTGACTTTGGGGGAGCAAAAAGAGAGAAAGTGGCTGCCAGGGCATCAGTGAGTCTGGTTCTATTTCTAGGTTACACACGTGTGTTCACTTTGTAATAATTCATTGAACTTTACATGATTTCTTTGTATACATCTTTCTGCATGAATGTTATACATATATAAAATTTAAATATTACCTATTTGCACAAAATTTTAACTTCATATCTCAAAATAATAGCACTGTTTTGTAGTGTTTTAAAGTGGGACATGTTTGCTCAGGGCATAATCAGATGGATATTGATATTCCAATGTATTTACTTATGTCCTAACATTGTGGTGACCTTCTAGGTCTTCCCATGTTTAGATCAATTTAGTAAGTAAGATAGTTTTAATTTTTTAGGGTATAGGCCAAGCACTGTGGCTCATGCCTACAGTCTCAGCTGTTTGGGGGGCCAAGGCAGGAGGATTATTCGAGTCCAGTATTTTGAGTTTTTTTAGAATGCAATTATATTCAGCAAAGTCTTCTCCCCACAGTGAAGTTCAGCAATGCAAGGGCGCCTAGTGCATACTATTCATTTGGTATGAGTAGAACTGGATTGAATCAGGAATAAAATGTGCAGCAGAGGTCAGTTCGGCAAAGAAAAGTAGGCAATGCGGGTAAAATCAGAAGACCACAACCCAGCAGCAGCAAATCTTTCCATTTATTTCAGGAACCCATTTGCCACTGGAAGAGGCTGATTTAAACCATTCATTTCAGGAAACCATTTGCCACTAGTTCTCTGGAAGGGCTGATTTAAAGCAGCAGTTTGGGGGCTTGGTTGTACCCCATAGTCACCCAGAAAGCTTTAAAGAACACTGTGGCTCAGGTCCCACTGCAGGGATTCTGAATTCATTTATCTATGGCCTTTTGAGTTTAGGTAGTTTAAAAAGCCTCCCTGGTGATTCCCGTGTGCACCCAGGGGGAATAACCCCTGGTTCGGGGTGAGAAATGCATTTGATGCCCATGCATCCCATGTGTACAGCGGTGATTTGCCCCATGGCCACTCCTGAGTTTGGGGTCTTAGAAAATACACTTGCCCTGTTAAAAATCAAAAAACAACTTCAAGACACACTCAGCTGTTTGGCTAAAATGCAGCAGGAGAAAATATCTTCTCAACAGATGTATCTGAATGGCACTTGCTTTCAGAGTAAAAGGTGGTTTCAAGCACAATATAGCACTTTTTTCCCAAAGGCTTTCAAGGCCTTTTACTATCATATCCTTATGAATCACAGGAATAAAAAAATCATAGTTATATAACTGTCAAATATTGTACTAGGAAAAAAATTAAGATCATGTCTTCCATGCTCAGGTACCCTGATTAAAATCATTTTTGACCCATCTGCCCTGTGTGGTGGCTCACACCTGTAATTCCAGCAGTTTGAAAGGCAGAGGCTGGAAGATCACTTGAGCTCAGGAGTCCAAGACCAGTGTGCTCAACATAGAAAAACCTCATCTCTGCCAAAAATACAAATATTATCTGGTTGTGGTAGTGTGCACGTGTGGTCCCAGCTACTTGGGAGGCTAAGGTGGGAGAATCGCTGGAGCACAGAATGTCAAAGCTGCAGTGAGCCACCGCACCCCAGCCAGAATGAGAGGGAAAGAGACCCTGTCTCAGAAATAAAAATAAATAAAGAGACCCATTCTTTCAGACATCCACATTCTTCTACATAAAACACGGAGATTTTGACTGAAATGTTTTAAGATGAACTGAAGATTCTCCCGTGATCAGCAGAAGTAGATGGGGGTTGCTCCCTTCGTGTTCTTTGAGTTGAAGCAAGGCAGAGGTCTGGAGACTTAAACTGGTAAATACTCAAACTGGTAAATATATCAATTGCTTTCTTTTCATATGATGTATTAAGCTATTCTTGCATTGCTATTTAAAAAACCTGAGACTGGGTTATTTATTTATTTATTTATTTATTTATTTAAATTATTATTATTTTTTTTTTGAGACGGAGTCTCGCTCTGTCACCCAGGCTGGAGTGCAGTGGCGCAATTTCGGCTCACTGCAAGCTCCGCCTCCCAGGTTCACGCCATTCTCCTGCCTCAGCCTCTCTGAGTAGCTGGGACTACAGGCGCCCACCACCATGCCCGGCTAATTTTTTTTTTTTGTATTTTTAGTAGAGATGGGGTTTCATCGTGGTCTCGATCTCCTGACCTCATGATCCGCCTGCCTCGGCCTCCCAAAGTGCTGGGATTACAAGCATGAGCCACCATGCCCAGCGAGCCTGGGTTATTTATAAGAAAAGAGTTTGATTGGCTCATGGTTCTGCAGGCTGTAGAGGAAGCACAGCACCAGCATCTGCTTCTGGGAAGGCCTGGGGAACCTTACAATCATAGTGAAAGAGAAGCAGGCATCTCACATGGTAGAACAAGAAAGATGGGGGAGGGATGCACCACACTTCTAAACAACCAGATCTCGCGAGTACTCACTATCACAAGGACCGCACAGAGCCATGAGGGACTCACCAGGTGATTCAGGCACCTCTTCCCCAGGCCCCACCTGCCACATTGGGTATTAAAATTCAATATGAGATTTGGAGGGGACATCTAAACTACATCACGTGACCATCAGAAAAACAGATGAAGAATTCATGGTTTCCACTGTCCAGAAACTTTTCATCTAGAGCAAACGGATTAATGGCTGAATACAACATCCTGTGGTTGGAAGGGAAATGGATTAATGGCTGAATTCAGCATCCTGTGGTTGGAAGGGAAAAGGATTAATGGCTGAGTTCAACATCCTGTGGCTGGAAGGGAAATGGATTAATGGCTGAATTCAGCATCCTGTAGTCAGAAGGGAAACGGATTAATGGCTGAATTCAGCATCCTGTATTCGGAAGGGAAATGGATTAATGGCTGAATTCAGCATCCTGTATTTGGAAGGGAAATAGATTAAGGGCTGAATTCAGCATCTTGTGGTTGGAAGGGAAATGGATTAATGGCTGCATTCAGCATCCTGTGGTCGGAAGGGAGAAGGGAGCTGCACAGGGGGCCTTGGCTGCATTTGCTCCGCTTCCCTTATGCTGTTCCTTGAGTTCTGATGTCACCACCTGAAGGGCTATTCACGGACAAAAGAATTATTGTTATTGTTGTGATTATGTCTATTTTTTTATCTTGGTAAAAATAAGTTTTTAGCTTCTCATATAATAGTCCTTAAGAGTTTTGCTTAAGTTTCTTGTTATTGTGTGTTATAAAAATTGACAGGGAAGTGGCAGGTAAATAATTTTAAAAATGGAAGAAAAAATAGAAATTCTAGGCCCTTCATTTAAATCCTGAAAATTACAGAAAACTTAGCACCCAATTCCCAGGGTGCTATGAGGATTAACTCACATCATGTAATGTTTCCTGAACAGTGCTCTGTAACAGACTTCTGAACACATACTATGTGCTCAATAAACATTGTATTAACTCATGTGTACATGATTTCCAAATGCAGACTTACTCAAACATTGATGCCTTCTCTAGGCGTTCTAAACTGTAAAGAGCCAGCAGAAAATGACATGTTTGAAAATGGTGATTGGTGGCTTCCACTTTGGGCCAAAAGTATTTGTGTTGTGGTAAGAGTGTTGGGTGTCATGAGCTCTGTGCTGTGCCTACTTTCCCTAGCTGAGTGCTACTATATTGGATGTAGTGGAAGAAACATCAGTACTAAGAGGAGACTTTTTAAAGAAGCCAATTCATGGACCCCTTCCAAACCTGCAGAATCACGTTACTAAGAGAGAGCCTGGAATTGGAAATACTTCATATGCACATTTAAACTTGAGAGGCAGCCGGGCACAGTGACTCACACCTGTAATCCCAACACTTTGGGAGGCCAAAGTGGGCAGATCACCTGAAGTCAGGAGTTCAAGGCCAGCCTGGGCAACATGGCCAAACCATGTCTCTACTAAAACATACAAAAATTAGCCAGGTGTGGTGGCTGGTGCCTGTAATCCTAGCTACACGGGTGGCTGAGACTGCAGAATCACTCAAACCTGGGAGGTGGAGGTTGCAGTGGGCCAAGATGGCGCCACTGCACTCCTGCCTGGACAATGAGTGAAAACTCTGTTGAAAGAAAAGGAAGGAAGAAAGAAAGAAGGAAAGAAAGAAAGGAAGAAAGAAAGAAGGAAAGAAAGAAAGAAAGAAAGAAAGAAAGAAAGAAAGAAAGAAAGAAAGAAAGACAGACAGACTTGAGAGGCAATGCTTAGCAAAGTGGCTCTCGGCCCATGCTTCCAGCCATAATCACATGGCCAGCTTAAAGAAATACCATCACCTGTGCCCTCCCCAGAGACTCTGTCTATTGGTCTTGGTGGGAACATCTATGTGGTTATAAGTAGAAAGTCAAATTGTGCCTCTTTGATGATTACATAATATCATATATACAAAAATTCTAAAGACCACCAAAAAAACTGTTAGATTTGATAAATAAATTTAATAATGTTTCAGGATGCAAAAATCAATGTACAAAAATTGGTAGTATTTTCATACACCAATGATGATCAAGTTGAGAACTGAATTAAAAAGTCACTTCCTTTTACAATAGCTACAAAAAAGGTAAAATGATTAGAAATACAATTAGTCAAAGAGATGAACGATCCCTACAAGGAAAACTACAAAACACTGACGAAAGAAATTTTACATGACACAAATGAGAAAAACATCCCATGCTCATGGATTGGAAGAATTATGATCATTAAAATGACTCTACTGCCCAAAGCAATCTACACATTAAATGCAATTCCTACCAAAACGCCAATGTTATTTTTTTAATTAGAAAAAAAAACGCTAAAATTCACATGGAACCACAAAAAGAGCCTGAATAGCCAAAGCAAATCTAAGCAAAGAGAATAAAGCTGGAGATATTACATTATCTGACTTCAAATTATGCTAGAAGGCTGTAGTAACCAAAACAGCATGGTACTGATATAAATTGACACATAGATCAATGGTACAGAATAGAGAACCTAGAAGTAAAGCCACATACCTACAAACAACTGATATTTTACAAAGTCAACAAAAACATGCACTGGAGAAATGACATCCTATTCAACAAATTGTGCTGGAAAAATTATATTGCCATATGCAGAAGTATGGAATGGGACCCCTATGTCCCACCATATATAAAAATCAACTCAATATGGATTAAAAGACTAAAATCTAAGACCTGAAACTGTAAAAATGCTAGAAGAAACTCCAGGATAAACTCTTCTAGAGATTGACTTGGACAAAGAATTTATGACCAAGATCTCAAAAGCAGATGTAACAATAACAAAAATAGACAAAAGGAACTCAAACTAAAAAGCTCCTGAAAATGAGCTTTTTAATTAACACAGTGAACAGAAAACCTATGGAACTAGATAAATGTTTACAAGTTTTGCATGTGACAAAGATCTAATATCCAGAATATACAAGGAACTCAAACAGCTCAACAAAAATAAAACAAGTAACCTTATTAAAAAGCAAGCAAAGAACATGAACATTTAAAAAAAAAAAAGACAATGATGGTCAATGGTCAATAAGCATGTAAAAGATGCTTAACGTTGTCAATGATCAGAGAAATGCCAAATTAAAAACCACAATGAGATACCAACTTACACCATGCGGAATGGCTATTACTAAAAAGCAGAAAAATGAGCTATCGTCAAGGATACAGAGAAAAGAGAACACTTATACATTGTTTGTGGGAAAGTAACTTTCTACAAACTCTGTGGAAAACAGTATGGAGATTTCAAAATAGACTAAAAGTAGAACTTCCATTTGATTCAGCATTCCCACTACTTGGTATCTACCCAAAGGAAAATAATTTGTTACATAAAGAAAATACCCATGCTCACATGTTTATCACAGCACTATTCACAATAGTCAATATATGAAATCATACATATATGATAAATGTAAATTTATCAATCAATAATCGAATAAAGAAAATGTGCTATACAAGTATACCATGGAATGCTACTCAGCCATGAAGAATAAAGTCATGTCTTTTGCAACAACATGAATAAAACCAGAGGCCATTATTGTAAGTCAAAAAACTCAGAAACAGAAAATCAAATTCTGTATTTTCTCACTTGTAAGTGGGAACTCTAGTATGCACACACTTGGATATAGAGACTGGAAAAATAGACACTGGAAACTCAGAAAGATGGGAGGTTGGAGAGGTTTTAGGAATGAGAAAATAGCTAATTGGGACAATAAACAACATTCAGATGATTGTCACAGCAAAAGCCCATAATTCATCACTATGCAACATGCTTCTGTAAGGGAGCTGCATTTGTACTCTCTAACGTATTAATAAAGAGATTAAAAGAGGCCTGGTGCAGTGGCTCAAGCCTATAATCCCAGCACCTTGGGAGGCTGAGGCGGGTGGATCACGTGGTCAGGAGTTCAAGACCAGCCTGGCCAGTATAGTGAAACCCCGTCTCTACTACAAATACAAAAATTAGCCGGCCATGGTGGAGCAGGCCTGTAGTCCCAGCTACTCGGGAGGCTGAGGCAGGAGAATCACTTGAACCCGGGAAGCGGAGGTTGTGGTGAGCCGAGATTGTGTCACTGCACTCCAGCCTGGGGAACAGAGGGAGACTCGGTCTCAAAAAAAAAAAAGAGAGAATAAAAAACGTTGGCTTTTATCAAGAGGACAAACTGAATAGACCTCATAATTTTCATAAATAATTAGATTAGGCAAAAAAAATTTAATAAAAATAAATAAAAAATAATATTGTATTTTAAGAATGGTATAGAAAGATAATTTGATGAATTAGAGTAGTTAGTACTTAGCACATACAATATGTTAGGCAAGATTCTAAGCCACTTAGATCTTTATGGACAGAATATGTAATAGACTAAAATAAATAACACAAAGATTCATTGGCAATGACAAATTGACTTATTTTCAATCATATTAGATGATATTAAAATCATTAACAAATTTACTGTTTTGTTTCATAATAAAAAAGAATATTAAATAACTTCATTAAAAAGTTTGACTAATTAGGCCTATAGCTAAATGGGCAGCATTTTGACCAGTAGACAGGGGATACACATTTTCAAAGACCAGACAAAATTATTTATTTATTTTTTGGGGGGAGAGAATAGTTTTATTATCTGGGGATACAGTGGGGTCCTCTCCCTGGGAGGTGGGTCTTCCACTAGTTACCCCCGCCAGGGCTCCAGGGGGCGTCCTGCGATTCAGTGCTGGGCTCCGCTGGGGGCCGGGCCTTGGAGAAGGCGAAATGTGCAGGGAAGCAGCAGCTGTGGGGTCCTCACCGCCCGCTGCGCCCAGCTGCACCGGGTCTCCTGGTTCTCCTCAGGCCGAGTCTGCGTCTCCGGAGGGCGGCGAACCATCCTGCCAGAACCTTATCCTCACAGCCCAGTTTGACGCAGGTCAGCCATTTCTGCTTCCTCCCCTCGGGCTGGACTTTGCACTTGGGTTTCCTCCAGTCCTTCCTCCGGCCGCTTCTCTGTCTGCCGGAGCTTAAATTCCAGCCTCACAAATGTTCCAGCTGAGGAGGGCGTGTCCAGGGCGCTGTCCCCACTGGTCTCCCGGAAGGCCCGCTGCACGGGCCGGTGCTTGCAGATTCCTCCAGGGCCACCTGCAGGCCCCGGCACTGGCCCCCTGAGCTCGGCCCAGCCGGCGCCCCACCACGCCCACCCACGGGGCCAGCGAGATCCGCAGCCTTCTCAGGCTTCCCCTGTCACCCCGGCCCTGCGAAGCGCGTGTGCGCCTCTTAGTTCTCTGAGCCCGCTGGGAGCCACCTCCTCCCCTGCCCTGCCCCTGAGGGGGCCTGCGTGCAGAATCCTGGACAGAGGCGAAGGAACCGGGAAATGTCCCTTTCTCCACACTGACCTTGGGGTCTGCTGGGTCCTCTCCACTCCCTCCCACCCTGCCTGCGCTGTTCCCTGGGGCCCGCAGTTTCAGCAAAGTTCCCTGCCGCGCCGGAAAGCCGTCCTGTTGCTCACTCTCACCCTTCCTCCTTTTCTGTCCCATTCTCTCTCCCCACTGGGTCTCCTACACGACCCTCTCTCCTTCCGGCTGTCCCCGGAGCCCCTCTCTGCTTCTCCAGCTCAGCCCCCTCTCTGATGGCTTCTCCCTCCCACCCCCAAGAGAATTTCCTGGCTCCCACGGGGTGCCCCCAATCCCGGGGCCTAGGTCAACCAGACAAAATTATTTTAAATGGGAAGATTTGAATTCCGTTGAATTCATGAAAGCAGGAATCCATCTGGTCATATTTTAAATAATTTTGAAATGATAATAGCAACTATCAATTTAAAGTTTAACCAGAATTCAGAATACCCGCCATTTTACCAGGAAAAAAACCTGTTATAACTAACCAAGTCAGTAAGTTTTCAGGATACAATATTAACATATGAACATCAGTTGCATTTTTTTACAGTAACAACAAAATATCTGAAACAGGAATAAAAGTTCCATTTACAATATTATCAAATAGAATGAAATACTTAGGAATGAGTTAACAAAGAATATGAAAGATCTGCATACTGAAAACTATAAAATGTTGAGGAACGAAAATGAAGAATACAAAATGGGAAATATATTATGTGTTCATGGATTCTAAAAATTAATATTGTTAAAATATCCATACTACACAAAGTGATCTATAGAGTTAAATTTCTATCAAAATTTTAATGCCATTTTATTAAAAATGTAGAACAACAATTTTAAAATTAGTATGGAACCACAAAAGACCTCAAATAGCCAAATACTGAGAAGAACAAAAAGGCTGAAAGCCTCACACTTCCTGATTTCAAACTATATTACAAAGCTGTAGTCATCAATATAGTATACTACCTACATAAAAACCAATAGAACAGAAGAGGACCCAGAAATAAACTTACAAAAGTACAGTCAACCGATCCCGCAGAAAGGAGAAAGGATAAACACATCAAGGAGTGGTGTAGGAAAAACCAACTATGCACAGAAAAAAGTGAACCTTTCTCTCATATCATCACAAAATGAATTTGAAATGAAATAAAGACGTAATAAGAACTGAAATCATGAATCCTCTAAAAAAAATGGGGAAAAACCTCCTTGACACTGGTCATGGCAATGATGTTTTGGATATGACACCAAGAACACAGTCAAAAAAAGCAAAAATGAACAAGTGGAACTATGTCAAAGTAAAAATTTTCTGCCCAATAAAGGAAACAACAAAATATAAAGGCATTATAGGAAATGGGAGAAAATATTTGTAAACCATATGTAGGATAATATGTTACTATCCAAAATATATGTCATACTAATCAATACAAAAAAGAACCCACAGCAGAATTAAAAGCAATTTCTTGATTAATAATTGGGCAAAATATATAAATAGCATTTTTTCCAAAGATATACAAATGGCCAGCAGGTATATAAAAATAAAATATAAAAGCTACACAAATTTAAAAAAAGAAGCAGTTTAAATATTCTACAATTTGCACTTACTTTCTTAAATTATAGAATATCCTAAGATGTAATATTGCACAATGAATAAAATGATGCTTGAGAAAACTGTTAAAAAAATAAAATAAATAAATAAATAAATAAATAAATAAATAAATAAATAAATAAATGCTCAACGTCACTAATTATTAGAGTAATTAAAATCAAAATCACAATGAGGTATCACCTTATCCATGGTGTTTGGGTGCCTATTATCAAAAAGCCAAAAGATAAAAGTGTTAGGGTATAGAAAAAGAGAACAGTTGTACACTGTTGCTGAGGATGTCAATTGGTGCAGCTATTATGAAAAACAATATGGACGTTCCTTAAAATTTTTACACTAGAACTACCACTAATCCCAATTGGGATTATAAAGCCAAAGGACATAAAATCAGGATCATCAAGGGCATCTGCACTCCTCTGATACAGATAAATAAACTGAGAGATACATAGCTTCAGCTTTAATACAAATGAAACTCATCTACAACAATATTGATAAATCTTGCAGACATTATGCTAAGTGAAATAAGGAGAATACAGAAGGACAACTACTGCATGATCTCGTTTGTATGTAAAATCTAAAAAAGTAAATAAAAATAAAAAATAAAAAGCCATGGAAACAGTAGAACCGTGGTTCCCATGGGCTAGGAAGAGGGGAAAGTGGGGAGATACCCATAGAAGGGGCGCACCTTCAGTTATAAGGTGAGTAACTGCTGGGGGCCTAATGTACAGAATAGTGACTATAGTTCACAATACTGTGTACTTGACATTTGCTGCAAGAGTAGATCTCAGGTGCTCTCACCACACACACAGAAACGTATTAACTATGTGAGGGGATAGATATGCTAACTAGCTGAACTGAGATAATTTAAAGACTACTGACATTTCAAAACACTATTGTACAATACACTAAAAATATACACTTTTCAATTTGTCAATCATAGCTCAGCGAATGGAGGAAAAAAATAAGAGTAACCAGCAGGTCATATCAAGCCACACGGAAACTCGATTTAAAACACGCTTGGCCACAGTTTCCAGCTCAACTCGGGAACGGCCGGAGCGCTTCTGGCCCCTGGACTTCGACGTTCCTCCCGCAGCCCCCGTGGCTGGGGAAGGTACAATCGTTCCCAGGATTGCAGGCCCTGCAGATCCGGTGGGGCCATCGCTGTCCCCTTGCTCTTGCCGCAGCCCCGTTAGCCTCCGCGTTTCGGGGAGTCCAGGCCGGGGAGGCTGCCTGTGGCTGCCCGCGCGCCCGTGGCTGTGGCTCCGCCGGCCCCCGCTTCGGCCCCGCGCAGCCCCTCCGAGGCCGCAGCCGTCTGGTGCCCGAACTGACGGCCTCGGGCCCGTACCGGCAGCCAACGCCTTCGTTGTGGCCGCTCCACCTCCTCCCCGAGCCCGAGCTGGTCCAGCGGAGGAGGGCGGAGAAGCTGGAACCCGAACGCTGAGCTGCAGGCGGCAGGTGCGGGAACGGGAGATGCTTGACCTCGCACAGGAAGGCTGCTCAGAGCGACAGGAGCAACCGCCAGGAGCTCCGCACGCAGCTGGAAGAACTCAGTAACATACTCCGCTGTGGGAGAAATGGAGATAATAAAAGTCTGATGTAGAAGTACTCACAGAGAACCATGCTCCTTGGTCAGTCTCAGATTATTATTATCAGACCTACTCTAATGATGTTAGTCTTCCAAATAAAGCGAGTGACTGAACAGTCAAATCAGCAAGATCAGAATATTGAAACTCCTGCTTTGAAATTCTAATGACCAGTTACAAATAGAAAATGATGGTCACCCTGGTACTGATAGGACAGCAAATGTTGAATGTAGACAAGAGGGTCATTTGCCTCAAATTCACAGGAGCCAGCATCTGCATTAGCAGCACAAGATACGTCCTTAGAAGGTTCGTCATTAGCTGGAAGTTTGAGAGCTGCAGCAGAAGCGGCTTTATCATAGACTGGATTTAGTCATGATGAAAATGCTGGACGGTATTTTGACCACAGCACTGGTTTCTATTAAGATTCTGAGAATCAAATATATTATGATTTAATTTATTACTACTGTGATGTGGAAAGTGGTCACTATCAATTTCATTCTCGAGTAGATTTGCAACCTTATCGGACTTATAGGACCAAACAAAAATAAAAAATTGAGAAAAGAAAGGATCCAGATTCTTCTACAAAAAAAAAAAAAAAATGAGGAAAAGGATTTGAATTCAGAGGATCAAGGAGCCTTCAGTGTTGAACATACAAGCTGCAATGGGAAAGACAATATCACAAATGTGAAAAAAAAGCCAAAATAGTCATTCATCACAAAAATAATCCCCCAAAATTCACTGTTTCATTTAGTGGAAATACTATGGAATCTCCTCTTAATGAAAACATCTCAATTCAACTTTAAGGATGAGAAAATCACAGAGACTCATGTGAACCAGACGAAGGTGAAATTACAGACTCTCAGACCGAGGGTAGTTATGATGAAGGCATTACCAGTAAAGGCAATGCAACTGCAAAAGATACTGAGGAGGAAGATGAGGAAAAATTGTGGCCCTCATATATGAGAGTAACTGTCATTAGATCACCTGTGTTACAGACAGGATCACTCTTCATCCTTACTGCTGTAAAACCTGCTACAAATGGAAGGGAAAATGATATGCAGCATACTCTTCGAATCCCTGAAGTTGGTGTAAGTTTCATGCAGAGATTTATTTTGACCATGACTTACAAAGTTATGTCCTTTTGGATCAGGCCGTCAAAATGGAACAATTGTTAATGGAAACTGGATTGTTCAGCTGAAAACTAAATGTGACCCTTATGAACCTGAGCATGGAGATAAAGTGAAAGTTGGAGACACTGTGTTATCTTATGACATTCACCCTGGCAGTAATAGCTGTGTTGGATGTGAACGAGGGCAGGTTAGAGCTCACCTTTTCCTTGATAAGAAAGATGAATCATTTGTTGGTCCATCATTGACTAAGAAGGAAACGAGTTGGAAAGAAGAAAATGATTTTAAAAATATATGAGTAAAATATGGTTTACAGAATACAGACTACAAAGATGATAAGATACTGGAGAATCAAAAATATAAAGATAGAGCTGGAAAACATAGGGAGCAGATTGGAAGTGAAGGAAATTTCCAAAGAGATGATGCTCCTGCATCTGTTCATTCTGAAAATACTCATAGTGTCAAAGTTCAGAAGGTGTTGAAAAAGATGTGTTGATAACAGGAGAAGGCCTGGGGAAGGATGGTGGGAGAATAAAAACTCCAATACAGCTTCAGCTTCGGCAAACACATGCAGGATTGGAGACAGACAAACCATCCTCTATTAAAGAGACTCACCTTCTCCAAAACAACAACAACAACAACAACAACAACAACTGGGACAAAGTACAGGAGAGATTTGCTGAAAACTTTCAACAACAACAACAACAACTGGGACAAAGCACAGGAGAGGTTTGCTGGAAACTTTCCAGAAACTAAACTTCAAAAAGATGACCTAGGAACCATTCCTTGGGTAAAAGGGACTGAGGAGTGAAGGTTAATCACAGAAGAAAACTCAAGCTTTTTTATAAATAGAGTTTGGAAACTCTTATTTTATTGCAGAATGTTTCTCCCCAAAAAAGTCAGTGGCACAAGAAAGCTATGCCACAATTTACCCCTTCCTCATTCAGAAATGTGTAATAAAATGTGGTTTGCAGCTTTTAAACACATTTTTAAACTAATTAGTGACTGAATTAAGTTATGCAGTAAGTGAACTAAAGTTCACAGGGCACAGATAAGTTTATCAAACTTTACTATTTTATCTTGTCATTTACAACATCCGTATAAATAATTAACCATATAAGCAAAATTCATATAACCACTTAAATGTTCATTTGTCCTTGTCTCCATATATTCATACTAGTATGCACAGGAAATACAGCAAAAGAAACATCTGAAGTCTATAAAAATAAATCTGACAATATACATTCTTTTTTATGCCCTTCAGGACCTACATAAAAAATGTTGAGACAACATGAATAGTGATGCATACATTTTCTTATATTTGGAATAGCCTAAATCATATTAAAGAACTAATGAACAGGTGACACGTCACAGAAAATTCGTCTTTTATTGTTTTCTTCGGTGAAGAATCTGAATTTGTTGACATATACTATACATTCAGCATTTGTATTTGGTTTGTTTCATAGCTAATGAAATGTTTATACATGAACAAATGAGTACAGTATTGAAATAGTCCACGTGCTGGCATTCATACTTTTTATAAATACCATTGCAGGCAATGAAGTTGTGCCAGAAAAAACTGATTTCGAGTACAAAAGGAATACTTAGCCAGGGCCTCAAGCTCAATATATTTATTGAAAATGTCCTAAATTGCCATAAAGCATTATAATGTTAAATTACTCATTTCAATAAATTATGAATTAAACAAAAAATACAACTGATGTCTTTTATGGATCAGGGAAGTGCTAATGAGACAGAATGGCCATTGAAGACAAAAGGTCTGAATTCAGGTAAATAATTTTACTCATATTAGTTTTATGTTAGAGAAAACAATACTTCTGACCATATACTATTTATTGCAGTGGAGTATTTCAAAAATATTTACATAATGTATAATTAATTTTCTAATGGTATAAAATTAATCACACTCTACAAATTATTAAAATATGGTCTATTGATGAGAGGAGTGTTTCAAATGAAAAAAACTTGGAATTTCTCATGGTGATAGATGCCATAGAAAATCTATGTAAGGCCAGGGGCGGTGGCTCATGCCTGTAATCCCATCACTTTGAGAGGCTGAGGCGGGCGGATCAGGAGGTCAGGAGATCGAGATCATCCTGGCTAACACAGTGAAACCCCGTCTCTACTACAAATACAAAAAATTAGCCAGGCGAGGTGGCGGGCGCCTGTAGTCCCAGCTACTCAGGAGGCTGAGGCAGGAGAATGGCATGAACCCTGGGGGGCGGAGCCTGCAGTGAGCCGAGATCGCGCCACTGCACTACAGCCTGGGCGACAGCGAGACTCTGTCTCAAAAAAAAAAAAAATGAAAGAAAAAAAGAAAATCTGTGTAAAATATTTCACTCATATATGCACTTGTGGATATTTCTGCTTTTCAGAAAAATAATTTACTTTAAACATTTAATGCAGACAATTAAAATCACCAAGAAGTTACAAGAATTCACAGAATGCCTAATATAATTGAAAGGAAATTTAGAAAACTTCCCAGGACTGGAAGTAAATAAAGGTAATGATCCAGAGAATTAATCAGCCTAAGAGGCCAGAGCTCCATTCACATGCGTCTGATCACAGGAATGTCAGGTCCTTGTGGGTTGTTCCCTTCTGACAAGGCAAATGGAATAAACAAAGAGACACTGCCTGCAGGCATTGGAATGTGGTGTCTCCCATATGTGAGGATTAAATTATAAATTATGTTGCACACAAGGAGATGAGCTACTGGGGGGAAGCATCAGAAGAAATTATATGGCACATAAATCTCGGATATTGAATTTATATTTAAATGTTTAAGTCAATATAATGGAAAAACAAGAAAGCAAAAGAATGTGAAAGAAACTATGAGCTTGTCAAGCTATCTTTGGAAAAGAGGCAAATGAAAAGTAAAGTATTGAAAGTTTTGTAAAACAATTTAATGTACAACATACAAATTACATATTAAAATATGCTGAGCCAAAAAGAGTACTAGTATAGTGAAATGCTGATCACAATTAATGTAGTCATGTATGTTATAGAAGGCAAATTAATAGAAAATATAAATATATTTATATATGAAGATTAGATTGAGAAGAAATAAAAAGCATTTAATTGTTTTACCAGAATCTTTAAATAGGAAGGCAACAGTCAAAGAATCAGTGACTCATAAGTTTGAGAAATTGGAAACGAAACATGAATCCTTTAAAAGTTTAGGGTGTAATATATGAGAAAAGGTAAATTAAGAAATACTTAGAAGAAATAGTGGTTTGGATTATTGTGAATATTGCTTAATAAACATGAGAGTGCACTTACCTTTTTTGACGTGCTTATTTTGTTTCCTTTTGATATAAACCCAGCAATGAGATTGCTGGATCATATGGTAGTTCTATTTATAATTTATCGAAAATCCTCCGTACTGTTCTCCTTATAGAAATGGGAAATGATTGTACTAACTTACATTCCTACCAACAGTGTATAAGTGCCTATCTACAGAATTAATAAAGAAAATGTTATACACACACACACATGCACAAACACACACAGGAATAATATTCAGTCATAAAACAGAATGAAGTTCTGTCATTTGTGTCAACATGGATGAGCCTAGAGGACATTACGTTAAGTGGAATAAGCCAGGCACAGAAAGAAAAAGACTACGTGCTCTCACTCATGTGACATCTGAAGTAGTCCATCTCATAGAAGTAGATGGTAGGATGGTGTTTACCAGAGGTTAGTGATGGCAGAAGGTTGAGGGAGTGGGGAGAGCTTTGTCACTGGGTACAAAGTTACAGCTAGGAAGAATAAATCCTGGTGTTCTATGACACAGCACGATGACTATAGCTAACAATAATGTATCGTTTATTCTATAATAGCTTGAAGCAAGGATTTTGAACTTTATTAGCACAAGGAAATAAATGTTTAAAGTGTTAAATATGCTAATTACTCTGGTTGGATCACTGTACAGTGTATATGGTACAATGTGATGCAATGAAACATCATATAATTAACATAATTATACATGTTTGTGGAGTACAGTTTGATGTTTCACTGCATCACACTGTGCCGTGTAGTATGATGCAGTGAAACATCATGTAATTAACACATGATAGTTACATATGTTTATGGAGTACAATGTTATGTTTCACTGCATCTCACTGTACCATGTATTATGATGCAGTGGAACATCATATAATTAACATATGATAATTATACATGTTTATGGAATACAGTGTGATGTTTCACTGCATCACACTGTACCATGTAGTATGATGCAGTGAAACATCACACTGTACCCCATAAATATTACTGGTTCAGCAGGGAACTGTGGGACACAGAGCAGCTCCGGGTTAGCCATGACCAGCAGCTTCACCTGTGTGGGGTAGCGAGAGGGGAAAGGCCCTGTGCTTGGCTGAGAGTTGGCCCCTGACCCCATCCACTTTGACTGCTAGGTGCCAGCAGAGGTCAGGGACTCCTAACTTCAAGCAGAGGTAGGAAGCAAGGTCATTGCCTCCATTTTTTTTTTTTTTTGAGAGAGTCTCACTCTATCACCCAGGCTGGAATGCAGTGGTGTGATCTCGGCTCACTGCAATGTACATAGAGGTGTACGTCAGAATCACACCTGGAGGAAGGTCCCTGGGTGAGATTAACAGTCCCACATAGAGGTGTACGTCAGAATCACACCTGCAGGAAGGTCCCTGGGTGAGATTAACAATCCCACATAGAGGTGTATGTCAGAATCACACCTGCAGGAAGGTCCCTGGGTGAGATCAACAATCCCACATAGAGGTGTACTTCAGAATCACACACCTTCAGGAAGGTCCCTGGGTGAGTTTAACAATCCCACATAAGTGCCGGTTCTGGGTATGAGAGTCAATGCCTCCTGTATGTTGCGTCTATATACATAAGTCACAATCTCAATGGTGGAATGGATTTTTCCATGAGAGCCTTAATGCCTTTTGAATATTAAGTTATCTTAATGGAGTCACAGCCTCACAAGTGTTTGGGATCTTGATCAGGGAGTCACAAACCCACTTGCGGACAACATCCACTTATGAGAGCCAACTTTCCAAGTTTTGACTGCCTCTGGGTGTGAGATTCAGAACCTCAATTATGGGCTGTGTTCGTGTGGGAGAATGACAATTTTGACTGATGGCTGGGCTCAGGCAGGAGCTTTTCATACTGCAGGTGTTGAGATAAATGATATGTCACAATACCCAAAATATGCTGGGTGCAAGCAAAAGAGGAGAGTCATATTAGCTGGTTGCTAGGTCCAGTTATATGTCACCACCTCCGTTTTGGGGAGGGCTAAGGCAGAAAAGGAGAGTCAGAGCTAAAGAAATGTCACAATATCCCCGTGGGCAGGGCGTATGCATAAGAATTGCATGACCTAGTCATTGAACCAGCCATATATTACAATGTATACAGGGTCCAGGCAAGAAAGGAGAGTATATCACATATGTACTGGGTCCAGCAATGTTTCACAATACACCCTGAGGGGAGGCTCCAGGCAACAGGTTAACATTACCTAAGTGAAGTGCCCAGAGGGATGTTTCAATGCCTCTGGTGAGTAGGATTTTTAAAAAGGAGAAGTTACATAACCTAGGGGCCAGGCCTAGCTGTGTGTCACATTCACCTCCAAGACGGAGCCCAGACATGAGAGAAAAGTCACATCATGTAGGTACTGGGCAAAGTAATATGTCACAATCCTTACTGTGACCAGTCCCTAGGAAGAAGTAGAGAGTCACATACTCTAGATGGTGGGCCCAGAGGTATTTGACAGTGACTCCTGTAAGTAGGGACCAGGCAGAAGAATCACTTCACCTATGTGCTGTGCCCAGTTATAAGTCACACTTCCCTCTGTGGGCATGACCGAGGCAGGGAGAAGAGTCACATCATCCAGGTGCTTGGCCCAAAGGTATGTCACAATCTCTCTTATGGGCAATGCTCAGGTAAGAGAGGAGAGTCACATCAAATAGGTAATGGCCCCAGAGGTATGTCACCAGGCCTTCTGTGAACTTGATCCAGGCAGAAGATTCACATCAACTTTGTGCTAAGCCCAGCAACATGTCACAAGCTCTTCTGTGTAAAGGGACCAGACAGGAAAAGAGAATCACATTACCTGGCCAATGAGCACAGAGATCTGTCACAATGCCCCTTGTAGGCAGGGCCCAGGCAGAGGAGTTACATCGCCTGGGTAGTGGACCCAGCAATATACCACAGTGTCCCACATGGGCACAAGCCGGAGAGTGACATAACCTTGGTGCCAGGCCAAGCTATACAGAACGACGCTTCCTGTAGTCAGCACCAAGGCAGAAGAGGAGACTCACATCACCTGGGTGCAAAGTCTAGCGATATGTCAAAATGCTCACTGTGGTCAGTGCCAATGAAGGAGAATAGAGTTACACCCTCAAGGTGCTGGATCCAGCAATATGTTAATAACTCATCGGTGGGCTGGGTCCATGCAAAAGCGTCAAGTCACTCACGTGCTAGGCACTGGGAAATTTCACCATGAAACCTGCAGAATGGTCTGGGAATGAGATTAACAATCCCACAACTGTCACAGTTGTAGGCATGACATTCAACACCTCTTGTATGTTGGGTCTAAGCCCATGAGTAACCGTCTCAACACCAGACTGGATTTGTGCATGATAGCCTCAATTCCTCTGCAGACTGTGTCACCTTAGTGAAGTCAACCTCAGAGTTGTGCTGAATCTTGGTCTGAGAGTCACTAACCCATGAGTATCCATATATAAGTCAATTTTTCCCACCTTTCACTGACTACAGGTGTGAGATTCAGAACCTCAACAGTGACCTGTGTTCATGTGAGAGGATGACAATATTTACTGTTGGCTAGGTGTGCATATGAGTGCCACAATCTCACCTTTGTGCTTTTCCCAGTTAGCACTCTCTGTGTACTACCCAATGGTGCTATACAGTATGAATGAGAGTTGCAATCAACTTTGAGACCTTCCTGCTGGTAGGGACCCATGATCGTACCTGTGGCATTAAGCCCGGGTATGAGAGTCAACGTCATTATAATTAACTAGGTCAGGATAGGAGAGTCCTCCATTGCCTCTAAGCTGGGTTTAGAAATGAGCCGCCATTTCAACTCTGGTTGAATGTTTATATATGAACACGGGCCTGGCACTAAGGTGATGTGCGTCTTTGGCCTAGATGCTTCAAGCAGGTGGCAATGTGACATATCTCTGGGCCTAACAACTATTTGATGTGACCTGCTTTTTTACCTGAGGTTTTCCCATAAAAGAGATGTGACATATGTCTAGACCCAATATCTAGGTGATGTGGCTCTCCTTTTTTGACCGAGCCCTGTGTATTTTGGGTATTCTAACATATCCCTGGACCTAACATCTGGAAGATAAGAAGATCCAGCATGGGCCCTGCCTAAAAAGTTTTTGTGACATATTTCTACGTTAATACCTTGGAGATGTGACTCTCCTCTCTTACCTGGGCTTTGCCCATAAGAGAGATTGTTGCGTACCTCTGCAGCAAACACCTAAATGCCGTGACTCTTCTTTCTTTCCAGGGTCATGCCCGCAGAGGAAAGAATGGCTTATCGCTGTGTCCAGCACACCAGTTATGTGATTATTCTGCCTGATCTCTGCTCACAGGAGCCATTGTGACATATCCCTGGGCCCAGAAATTGTTTAATATGACTCTCCTCTATTACCTCAACTTTGTGCATAGAATAAATTTTGATATATCTCTGGGTCCAGCACTTAGGTGATGTGACTCCTTTTGTGCATGGACTACGCCCACAGGAAGGAGGCTGATTTATTGCTGTGTTGAGACCTGATGTGATACCTCTGTCATTGTCTTCTTAGTATATAAGAATTTAAACAAGAGACACACAGAAAAGAAGTACAGCATAATTTATTGGAAAAGAAAAAAAAATTGAAACTTAAGTGCAGGTTAGAGAGATATTCCAGGGCGGGCTGCTCATAAGAGTGAGACTTCGTGGATGGTCGCTGGAGAAAACCCCTTATGGGAGTTTTACATTATTTTTAATAAGGAGGGAAGAAGAGGAGCTGCTAGTAAGCCTGTTCTGAGTGGTCTTCTGGGTGCACATGTGCAGTAGCTGCACATGCTTATTCATATTTTGCATGTCTCATTAGCATCTTAGACCTCTAGCCAGGAGTGTGTTTTTGTTTGCTTGCTTGAGACAGAGTCTCGCTCTGTTGCCCAGGCTGGAGTGCAGTGGTGCAATCTCTGCTCACTGCAACCTCTGCCTCCCAAGTTCAAGCCATTCTCGTGCCTCGGCCTCCTGAGTAGCTGGGATTACAGGCATGTACCACCGTACCTGGCTAATTTTTGTATTTTTATTCAAGACGGGGTTTCACTATGTTGGCCAGTCTAGTCTTGAGCTTCTAGTTTCAAGTGATCCATTCTTCTCAGCCCCCAAAGTGCTGGGGGTACAGGTGTGAGCCACCGTGCCCAGCTGGGGGGTGTATTTTTTGCTATTAAAATAAGCAAAAGTTAAGTTTGAGGACAGGGAAAATCAAAATGCACGTGCTCTCTAGAACAGAAAGTGCTTAATGAAGAAAACTTTGCTTAAATGAGCCCAATTACAATGCGAATGCTAAGGCTTATTGTGTTGGCTGTACAGTCACCACAGTTTCAATGAAGGGGTGGCCTGCCCTTCCACACCTCTGGGTGTTTCTTGTCAAGTGGAACGAGAGACTGAGAAAAGAAAGAGACACAGAGACGAAGTATAGAGAAAGAAAAGTGGGCCCAGGGGACTGGCGCTCAGCATACCGAGGACCCGCGCCATCACTGGTCTCTGAGTTCCCTCAGTATTTATTGATCATTATCTCTACCATCTTGGAGAGGGGGATATGGCAGGACAATAGGGTAATAGTGGGGAGAGGGTCAGCAGGAAAACATGTGAACAAATGTCTCTGTGTCATAAACAAGGTTAGAAAAGGTGCTGTGCCTGGATGTGCACGTATACAAACATCTCGGTGCATTAAAGAACAGTATTGCCACCAGCATGTCTCAACTCCAGCCCTAAGGCGGTTTTCTCCTATCTCAGTAAATAGAACATACGATTGGGTTTTACACCGAGACATTCCATTGCTCAGGGACGAGCAGGAGACAGATGCCTTCCTCTCATCTCAACTGCAAGGAGGTCTTCGTCTTTTACTCATCCTCCTCAGCACAGACCCTTTACGGGTGTCTGGCTGGGGGACGGTCAGGTCTTTCCCTTCCCAGGAGGCCATATCTCAGACTATCACATGGGGAGAAACCTTGGGCAATACCTGGTTTTCCTAGGCAGAGGTCCCTGTGGCCTTCCACAGTGTTTCATGTCCCTGTGTACTTGAGATTAGGGAGTGGTGATGAATTTTAACAAGCATACTGCCTTCAAGCACTTTTTTAACAAAGCAAATTCTGCATAGCCCTAAATCCATTAAACCTTGAGGGAACACAGCACAAGTCTCTGTGAGCACAGGGTTGGGGCTAGGGTTACAGATTAACAGCATCTCAAGGCAGAAGAATTTTTCTTTGTACAGAGCAAAATGGAGTCTCTTATGTCTACTTCTTTCTACATAGACACAGTAACACTCTGATCTCTCTTTCTTTTCCCCACATTTCTGTATCCCGAGATCATGGTCATTTTCTTGACTATCTATTCTGATCTATTGTGTCTCAATTTCCCCCTAAGAGATCTTAGGGTCATAATCATATTGGAGGTTGAGGGGCTAGGTCCTTTTTTCTGGAGCTGTTTCCTGCTGAGTGGGTGTTATTCTGCCTAGCCTGGGCACTAAAGTTTCTTCCTGTGTGGTCTAACCTGGTGTAAGCCATGTCATTCGTGGAACCAGTGGGCAAGATGTTGGCAGCCAAAGGTTGAAAGCCTTGCAAAACCATCCTGCAAACACGGAGTTGCCATAAGCAAGAGAGCAAGAAATCAGTTAACATTTTAAAAAAAATTGGAGCAAAAGTAAAAGCTGAAAGTATAGTAATGGCTGTTACTATTAAAGAGAGTAAGGCAGGTAATAGACATTGCTTTCATGTTCCCATGGAATTTCCTAGAGACTCAATTTTGTCTGCCTGGGTGATGATATTATTAATAATTTCTTGGACGAAACCAGGCTGATTGATCTCAAAAACAGCATTCTTCTTCTAGATATAAACATGTTCCTCTTTGCCCGGCTGGGAGAAGATCCCAGGCTCTTTGGTTTTGTCTTACTGCAGTGGCCATGGAGTCCAGATGTTGTTGAAGTCTGTTGAGGCCTCTGCTGCTTGTTGCGGACCCACTGAGGTTTTCTGAGATAGTTTCTACTGGATTCCCAAGGTTCCACCTTATGGTGGCATTTATGCTGCGAAAGTATTTTGCATTAAAATGGTGAAAGCAATAAACGTTTTAAGTATTTTCTATTTTTTGCTAATAAGCAAAGTTTTGGGCAGCTAATTTGGCAGCAGTCATTCGGTCCATTTATGGATGGTACAGTTGAATGGTGGTCAGAGTTAGAGCCTAGAAGCCTTCAGTAAATGCGCTGAAGTTGTCTGAGGGCCATCAGAGTTGTTGCTTATATTGGAGTAGATCATTTATTGAGAGTAGAACAAGCACTCTGATGGTTCTGTCTCTGTATGGGACTTTCTGTAAGAGAAGCAATTTCTCTGGCCCTGGATGGTGTGAAGCTCCACTGTGAGTAAAGGCAGCTGGGCTGGTCTCGATTGTACCTGGCAAAGGCCAATAGAAAGGAGCATAAGGAGGAGGTGAAACAAGCTAAGATTCTACAGAAGACTCTGATAGTGTGAAGATGCTGGGGATTCTAAAGGAGGTGTGGGCCCCTGAGGGCCCCTGTCTAGAGCTGGTGTTGGGCTGTGGGGTCTGGGTTCCCTTCCCTTTAATAAGAGATGATCTTCTAATGCTTCTGAGGGGCTTTCTGGCTTACTAGGCTTTAGCCTGCAGGTGCTGCATAGAGCTGGGTTTTGTTGTCAGGCCATAAAAGCTCGCACATAGGATACTTCAGACAATTTTCCCTGATTTCCACAGAAAACATCTAGCTGTAAGGTGGAGTTAAAGTTCACAGTCTCATTCTCCAGCCATGTTTTGTCAGCTAATCTGTAGGCAGGCTAAACAGTGTTACAAAAGAAGATAAGGTTTTCTATTTTCTAAGTTCATTTAGCCAAAAGCTGTTCTAATTTTTAGATATACATCCCAGGGGTGTTTCAGTGACAGTAGAGGAAGCGGCTCCCACGGTACCGAGAGAATCCTGCAATGACAGAACTTTTACTGAAGTCCAGAAGGCTGTGGGCATCCTCATGAGCCAAGTGGAACCACCAAGGTGTCCAGCGCATCCCCTCGAAACCCCGTTAACTGAAGCTCTAGGAGGTCATAGGCATTTGCCGTACACCGTCCTAGCTCTCACCAGCGGTGGACATCTCCAGCCCTACCAAGATGACCCACACTGCTGGCTGGGGGCAGATGTCTGACTGACAAGCCTTGCCCTAATTCACTGGTTTGCCATTTGTGATGTCCAATTATAACACTTGGAATGCTCAGATGCAATCCCTACGACCGGGTATCTACATGACTGTGCATCTTTTGTTCAGCAAAGAAAGCCTGTTGAAGAACAATTTCAAGGAGTTGGGAAATGCATAAAGCCTGAAGGGACAGGGTTCTCTTAATGCGCCCTTAGAAACAAAAAATTTTTAAACAGAAAACCTGACTAGAAAATACATTACAATAGCCACTAGGTGGCGATCGAGTATTGCTGAAGGGACAGCAAACAATAAGCTGAGTCTGAACTGTGGCCAGAAAGATGTGAAACTAAGCGGCAAAGTAGCCCAAATATGAAATATTGAGGATAAGCCATGTGGTTAGTGTATTTATAGATACCACAGAAGCAGCAACCAAAAGGAGAGCGCACATATATTCTCCGTCTAAAAATAAAGGTGACTTAAAAACGTTTCCCTCAGAACTTTACTGAAACAGCGCTGGAACAAGCAGCGATAGTTAACCAGGTAGTCTGGAACTGCCATAGTATTCACTGTAAGTAAAGAGAAACTCAAATTAATGAAGCAGAAAAACCTCTCCCCAGGTCATGGCACAAGAAATGCTGATGGCTGATGTAATACCTTGGTTCTTATCTTCTTAGTTTAAAAGAATTTAAACAAGAAACACACAGCAAAAGAAGTACAGCATAATTTATTGCAAAAAAGAGAGAATATTTTGACAATTAAGTGCAGAACAGACAATACAGTCTGAGAAAGAGATTCCAGGGCAGCCTGCTCATAAAAGTGAGACAGCATTAATTATTGCTAGAGAAACCCTCTTTATGGGAGTTTTGCATGATTATTCATAAGAAGGTGGAAAGAAGTGTCACAGTAAGCATGTTCTGACTGGTCTTCTGGGTGCACAAGTGCAGTAGCTGTACACATCTGTGCATACATTGCATGTCTCATTAGCATCTTAAATCTCCACCCAGGAATGTGTTTTTTACTATTAAAATAAACAAAGGGTCAGCTTGAAGACAGATAAAATCAAAATGCAAATGCTTTCTAGAAGTAAAAGTTCCTACTTAAGATAGAGGGTTTTAAATGACCCCAGGTGCTTCACATCTTAAAAGTTGCTCCCATAAAGCTGGATCACTATCTGTTCCTGAGATATCAGGTCCCATTTGTGGCTCTGAGCAACTGGCAAGCCAGGCCTGACTTGAGATGAGACTATTGATTTCAAGTGTAAAATGCCTAAATAGTCAGCAGCTTCAGGTTGCATTTTGGAGCTTGTCCACTTAAATGGGTTGATGAAAATGGCTCACAAGACTCACGCCTCGGAAATGGGGTTTTCTCCTTTGCTCTTAGCAGATTTTGTGCAACCCAATAATTAACCTTTCTGATGCCTAGACTTTCACGTTCGTGAAAAAGGCGACTTTGAGAGTGACATTTCCAGGAAGCCACAGCCCTTGTCACCCCCTGTAGAGCTCTGAAGCTGCTCACAAGCAGGCCAGGTGGAAGATTTCTCTAAAAAATGGTTGAGTGCATTCTCTGGCTAGAGAAAAAAGAGGGCTGCATCACAATGGACAGTGTCTCGGACATCAGGAAATTTTCCACAGCAGTTTAGGAAAGAAGGCAGCGCCCCAGGCTGCAGAAGATGTAATGCTCTGGAAAGAACCCTGGGTGCAACGGAAAGAGGAACCTGAGAAGGATAGGGCCAATTGGGTGGGGACAACCCGCCTGATTTGGGAAAAGGTAAGGTATCTTCGTAGGGTAATACCTTCCTCAACGCTCAGCCCAGACCTGCCCTCCAGGTGTACCTCTGTACTCACTCTCCTTGCAAAGAGTCGGCATAGCATCAGAACTCAGCAGTGCTTTGGACTCCGGGAAGTCCACACCGCCCTGCCCCTCCCTCCAGGGCTATGCACCCCGGATCCCGGTACATGCTGGGATTATAGTTCTGAAGACTACCGACAAAAAGGCTGAGAGTAGTTAACGGACTACAGCTCCCAGCATATCAGGTGGGACGCGTACCACTCTGACCCTTCTTCCAGGTCTGCGCCTGGCCCTGTAGCCCTTTGACTAAAGGGTTGGGAGTGTTTATGAGAATACATCTTCCAGCAATCCTAGGGAGGGGCACACAGCCCCATCTCTTCCTCCAGTGACACGCATTGTCCCTGAGAATGGTGCATGCTAAGATTGTAGTCCTGCAGCTCTTTGAGAAAAGGACTGGAAGTGTTTATGAGCATATATCTCCCAGCAAGCCTAGGGAGACGCACACAGCCCCGCCTCTTTTTCCAGTGGCATTCACTTTCCCTGCCCCGGTGCATACTGGTATGGTAGTCCTGTGGCCACGGGACCGGAAAGTCTGGGAGTGTTTATGAAACTACATCCCCCAGCAAGTAGAAGGAGGCGCCCACGGTCCAGTCTCTTCCTTCAGTAATGCGCACTGTCCCCGAGCTGGGTGCATGCTGGGACTGTAGTCTTGCAGCCCAGTGATGAAAGGGCTGGGACTGTTTATGAGACTACATCTCCCAGCAAGCCCACTGAGGCGCGCAGGAACCTGCCTCTTCCTCCACTGACACGCACTTTCCCTGAGCCTCGTGCAGGCTAAGATTGTAGTGCTGCAGCCCTGTGACCAAAGGGCTGGGAGCGTTTATGAATGAGACTGCATCTCCCAGCAAGACTAGCAAGACGTGCAGAGCCTCGTCCCTTCCTCCACTGATTAGCGCATGCTCCCTGAGCCTGGTACATTCTGGGATTGCAGTTCTGCAGCCCTGTGACTGAAGAGCTTTGTTATAGTTGTCTGTGAATTATTCAACAAACTACTTTACTTAATTATTACTGGAAGCCAGAACCTCAGTTGCGTTCACTTTTTGGATTTTATGTAAGTGAAAATTTATAATATGAATGGTTTTACATCTACTTTCTTCTATGCAATATTATAGTTATAGTATTAATTCATGATATTGCAGATAGCTATAGTTTGTTTATTTAAATTTTTTTTTTTTACTTTGTGGTAAAGTATACATAAAATTAACCATTTTAGCTATTGTAAGTGTGCAGCTCAGAAAAATTAACTACATTCACATTATTTTGCAACTATCATTCGCATTCATAGGGACCTTCTTTCAACTTGCAGAAACAAAGCTCTATACTCATTAAGTAAGCTCCTTTTTACTCCCCCTCAGGCTCCTAGGAACCACTCTTCTACTTGGGTTTGTAGAATTTCATTATTCTAAGTATCTCATAATTGGAATGATTCAGTATTTGTCCTTTTATGACTGGCTAATGTCACTGCAAAATGTCCTTAAGATTCATGCATGACATATGGTGCGTCAGAATTTCCTTATTTTACATAGCTAAATGATATTCCATTGTATGTATAAATCACATTTTATCTATTTTTTCATTGATGGTAATTCAAACAACACTTGAGTAATTCAAACAGCTTTTTGGTGATGTGAGTAATGGTGCTATGAACGTAGGTGTACGTGAATTATTTTCTGTCTTTGCTTTCCTATCTTTTGCTGCATACCCAGATGTGAAATTGCTGGATCATATGGTGATATTATGTATAAATTTTTTAGTTACTATGTTGTTATTTTATAGCAGCTGCAACATTTTACATTTCCACCAACAGTGTACAAGGGTTCTAATTGCTCCACGTCCTCACCAACACTTGTGATTTTCTGTTTTGTTTTCTTTCTTTTGGTAGTAGCTGTGCTGATGTGTAGTAAGTGATATGATATTTGGGGTTAGATTTGCATTTCATTAATGATGAATTTTGTTGAGCAGCTTTTCATGTGCTTATTAGCTACTTTACATAATTTTTAGAGAAATGTCTGCTTAAGATTTTGCCAATATTTTAAACAGGTAGTTTCTTTTATTATTGCTGAATTGTTCTTTGCAAATTCTGGATAGAGTCCGATTCATCTATTTTTCTTTTGTTTCTTGTATTTTGGGTGTCCTGTTAAAAACAAACAAACAAAAAAAAAACACTGCCAGATACAGTGTATGACATGTTTCCCCTATATTTTGTTCTAAGAATTTTGTAGTTTTAGCTCTTATATTTAGGTATTTGATCCAGTTAGTTAATTTTTTCTTATGGTATAAGTGAAGGGCCCAGGTTCATTCTTTTACATGTGGGTACCCAATTTCCCCTGCACCGTTCTGCCTCCGACCGTTGGTCCTGTGTGAGTTTACATGGAGGTGCTTTGTCTCTGAGAAAGGAGGCGAGTGGACGGGGGGGCAATACAGCCCTGACAACACCTTTACTCAAGCCCAGTAAGACACGTGAGCAACAAGTCCCCTTGCAGAGGGCAAAGCAACGTGGAATCTGAAACCACGCTTCAGTCGGCCTGAATGTGACTCCTGTGTGGACGGGAGTATCTGCCTCACACTCCGTTGCAGGCTTAATGTGGGGCTATCTCATCTGTGAACCATGTGGTTGAAAAATGGACAACCACCCTAGTCTCGGCTCATTGCTCTCTGAGCAATTCGCTCATTCCTTGGGAGACGAAATTCGTCTGAATTGCTCCCGGATGAAGTAACCCAGGCTAGTGATCCGGAGGGCTGGTGAGCACCTTCCAGAGCGATGGGGCTGTGGGCCGAGCACTTAGCCCGCACTGGACACCCTACATTTTCCTGGAGTGCGAGGTCCTGCTGGTTCTGGAGGTAGAAGACAGCTTTTCTCTCTGCCTTCCTTTCTCTGTCCCTTGATCCCTCCCTCAGTTCCTCCCTTCATCCTTCCCTCCCTCCTTCCCTCTCTCCCTCCCTCTATCCCTCCATCCCCTCCAAGGTTGCTCCATCCATCAGCTCTTTCCTCCCTCCATCGCTCCCATTCTCTCTGTCTCCCTTCCTCTCCTCCTCTCTTCCTGAGTTCCCTCCTGCCTAAAAAGGGCAGCAACCTGGTTTTCACAGGGTCTCAGGTCTGCATCTAGCTGTCAGGCACTCCACGGTGATGCCAAAGAAGCTGGTGGGGCACGGGTAGGTGAGTGACGGTGGCAGGGGGAGGAAGAGGAGGCGAGGGGAGGAAAGAAGAGCAGGCCTGGTGGCTGCCCGGGCCAGTGATTCTTGGGATGGAAGTCTCCGCCCGCCCCACTGAAGAACGTGGGTGGGTGGGGGGAAAAGGGATGAGAGCTCCACCTGGGCTAGTTAGAAAACCAAGGCTGCTGCCTGCAAACCCACGCATGAGCAGTAGACAGTCCACCTCCCTGTACCTGGATGGGCTCTGGGATCCTGGGATGCTCATGAATGAATGATAGCCCTCCTCTGAGTGGAGTCTCTCATGGGACCTGGAACTCAGGGATCCTAGGCAGGTCAGCTGGAAGGGAAGACACGCCTCTCCATACTGAGTCAGAGGTTCACCGCAAAAGAGAGGCCGCTGCCCTGCCCCCATCCTGCCCCAACCTCGTGTCCTAAAGCTCCTCCAGAAGAGCCCAGTGTTCTTCCTGGCTGAGGAGTGGTTCCAGTGGAGCAGTCTCTTCCATGTCCTTCAGCTCCCCCAGTGGTGCCGGATCTAGGAAAGGTTGTGCCTTTTGCTGAAACTCTGGGGTCGACAGGAGCTCATCTAACAGGCTAGGGGTGAGTGTAGACGAGCGTCCTGGCTCCTGGAGCAGTTGGGAGGCGCCTGGATGGCTTGCATCTGTGCTTGATGTGGAGGCCTCCGGGGTCGTGAGCTTTGGAGGTGGAGGTGCTCAGTCTTCAGTTTCCCATGCCACCCTGGCGACCTGGGGCTCCAGCCCCACCACACACTCCGGTGGGTCGTGGGTGGTGCAAGCACATCTTGCTTCTGTGACTCAGCTTGAGGGGGCCCAAGCTGTCCCACTAAGCATGCGCCCAGCAGGCTGCTGTGCTGTGGGTCCTGGTCCTCCTGGCATTTGTTGGGGTGTGGAGGCCACCGGGAAGTCTGAGGATGGGAGAGCCCCAGTTCCGGAGGAGAAAGGGCTGTGAACAAAAAGCCCCGTGTGCTGGGGCAGGTTGGGAGATTCCTTTTGCCTGTGCTGCCTGGCTCATGAAAGCCCCTTGTGGGAGAGCCCCAGGCACACAGAGCATGTGGGGTGTGGGAAGCCCCGTTCCCCACCCCCTGGTGTAGGTGAACTCAATTGAGGAGGGAGGAGGGTGATACCCACTGGGGGTGTTAATTAGTAACCACAGTGGCCTCAAAGAGCTCAAATGAAAGGAAGAATTGCACGTCTCTCACTTTAAGTCCAGAGCTAGAAATGATTAAGCTTAGTGAAGACGTAAAATTTTCATCACTAGAGAGACATCAACACTTGGCTTCAAAACTTCAAAGGATGGGCTGACTCTCTTTGAGGACCACTGCAGTTGGTGACTTTAAGTTACAGCCAATGCTCATTGACCACTCTGAAAATCTCAGGGCCCTTAAGAATTATGCAAAATCTATTCTTTCTGTGCTCTAGAAATGGAACATCACAGTCTGAGTGACGACACATCTGTTAACAGCATGGTTTACTGAATATTTTAATTCCACTATTGAGACCTACTGCTCAGAAAAAAAAAAAAAAAGATTCCTTTAAAGAGATTGCTGCTTGGCAAGATGCAGTGGCTCCCACCTGTAATCCCTGCACTTTGGGAGGCCAAAGTGGATGGATCACCTGAGGTCAGGAGTTCGAGACCAGCCCATCCAAAATGATGAAGCCCCGTCTCTACTAAAAATACAAAAACATTAGCCAGGCATGGTGGTGGTACCTGTAATTTCAGCTACTTGGGAGGCTGAGGCAGAAGAATGGCTTGAACCCTGGAGGCAGAGGTTGCAGTGATCCGAGGCCACTCCACTGCCCTCCAGCCTGGGCAACAGCGGCAAAACTATGTAAAGGAAGAAAAAAAAAGGAAAGAAAAGAAAAAAGGAAAAAAGATTGCTGCTTATTGACAATTCACCTAGCTACCCAGAAGCTTAGATGGAGATGTACTTGGAAATTAATGTTATTTTCATGGCTGCTAATACAATATCTATCCTTCAGCCTGTGGATCAAGGAGTGGTTTTGACTTTCAAGTGTTTTTATTAAATAATAAATGCATTTTGTAAAGGTATAGCTGTCATAGATAGTGATTTCTTTGATGAATCTGGATAAACTGAATTGAAAACCTTTTGGAAAGGCTTCACCATAAATCCATTCATGATATTTCAAACTCCTCCCGTGAATCACAAATGTCCTTAATAGCAATCCTTAAATGCCATTAAGGACATTTGTGATTAATGGGAGGAGGTTGAAATATCAACATTAACAGGAGTTTGGAAGAAGTTGATTCCAGGCCTCATGGATGACTCTGAGGGCTCAGGATGTCAGTGGCAAAGTCCCTACAGATGTGGTAGAAATCGCAAGACAACTAGAATTAGAATTAGGGCCTTAAGTTGAGATTAAATTGCTGTAAACTCATGATGAAATTTGAACAAATGGGGAGTTGCTTCTTATGAATGAGCAAAGAAAATATTTTCTTGAGATGGAATCTTCTGCAGGTGGAGATGCTATGCACATTGTTGAAATAACAACAAAGGATTTAGAATATTCCATAAGCCTAGTTGATAAAGCAGAAGCAGGGTTTGAGAGGGTTTACTCCAATTTTGAAGGAAGATCTACTGTGGATAAAATTCTATCAAACAGCATCACATGCTACAAGGAAATCTTTTGTGAAAGGAACAAACTTCATTGTTTTAAGAAATTGACACAGACACCCAATCTTCAGCAGCTCCCAGGCTGATAAGTCAGCAGCCATCAATATAGAGGCAAGACCCTCACCAGCAAAAAGGTTATGACTTGGTAAGGCTCAGATATTCATTAGTATTTTTCAACAATGAAGTATTTAAAGTTAAGGTATGTACATAGATTTTTAGACACAATGTGATTACTAATTAATTAATTAATAATTAATTATTTAGACTACAACATAGTTTAAGCATAGCTTTTAAAAGCCCTGGGAAACAAAATGTTCATGCGACTAACTTGATTGTAACATTTGCCTTATTGTGGTTGTCTGGAACCAAACCCACACTATCTCTGAGTATGCTTGTAAGTTTTTGGTTGTTCTTTGTTTTGAGATGGGATTTCGCTCTCTCACTCAGGCCAGAGTGCAGTGGCATGATCATAGCTCACTGCAGCCTCAAACTGCTCGGTCAAGTGATTTTTCTACCACAGCCTCCTGAGTAACTGGGACTACAGGCATGCAGCACTATGCCTGGCTTTTTTTTTTTTTTTTTTTTGAGAAGGAGTCTCACTCTGTCACCCAGGCTGGAGTGCAGTGGCACTATCTCGGCTCACTGCAAGCTCTGCCTCCCAGGTTCACACCATTCTCCTGCCTCAGCCTCCCCAGTAGCTGGGACTACAGGCGCCCACCACCAGGCCCAGCTAATTTTTTTGTATTTTTTAGTATAGACGGGATTTTACCCTGTTAGCCAGGATGGTCTCAATCTCCTGACCTCGTGATCTGCCTGCCTCGGCCTCCCAAAGTGCTGGGATTACAGGCGTGAGCCACTACGCCCAGCTGGCTATTTTTTTAATACTTTTTTTTGTAGAGGTGGGGTCTCACTATGTTGCCAAGCTGGTCTTAAACTCCGGTGCTCAAGCAATCCAGCCACTTCAGCTTCCCAAAGTGCAGCCATTACAGGATTGAGCCACTGCACCCAGCTTGTCTGTAGTTTTTAAAACAAAAACGGCTGGGTGTGGTGGCTCACGCCTGTAATCCCAGCACTTTGGGAGGCCGAGGCAGGTGGAAAATGAGGTCAGGAGTTCGAGAGTAGCCGGGCCAAGATGGTGAACCCGGTCTCTACTAAAAATACAAAAATTAGCCAGGCATGGTGGTGGGCACCTGTAGTCCCAGCTACTCGGGGGGCTGAGGCAGGAGAATTGCTTGAACCCAGGAGGCAGAGGTTGCGGTGAGCCGAGATCATTCCACTGCACTCCAGCCTGGCGTCAAAGCAGGACTCCATCAAAAAAAAAAACAAAAAAAAATTAAAAGATTAAAAGTTAAGATAGATTTTTACAAATATATATATCTACCACTACAGTATCATACAGAATGATTTTACTGCCGTGAAGATTCTCTGTGCTCTGTGTATCCATCTCTTCCTTCCCTTTGGTCCGTGGCAACCACTGATCTTTCTACTGTTCCCATAGTTTCACCATTCCCAGAACGTCATATAATTGGAATTGAACAGTACGTGGACTTTTCTGATTGGCTTCTTCTTTTAGCAATATGCATTTAAGTTTCCTCCATGTATTTTTTTTTTGTGGCTTGATAGATCATCTCTTGCTAGCAGTGAATAATATCCCATTGCCATTATACTTTTGTCAAGACTCAGAATGTACAACGTGAAAAGTAACCCTGAATGTGCACTGTAAGCTTTGATTGATAATGAAAGGTCAAGGTAGCTTCCTGGTTGTCACAGGTGTGCTCCTATGAGGCAGGAAGCTGTAGTGGGGAGGCTGTGTGTGGGGAAAGGGTCATATGGGAAGCCAGTACTCTGTGCTCCATTTAGTTGTGAATCTGCACTTCTCTAAAAAATAAAATTAGTTAAAATTAAAAGCAAAAAAGTTAGAGAAATTAAAGGATTACAATGTGTCATATAGTTTTCAAATCACAAGACAGAAAAAGACATAATAAACGAAAGTATAGAAGACAACAAGGATAGGAGTAAAACATCAGTGATAGAAGGCAGAAGACAGAAACGTGCAGCCAAACACATTATTTTAATCATTATTTGTATTCATTTATACTAATTTATATTGATTTAACATATTAATTTTGACTAAATGGCATTTAAGGAGGTTTGAGTAATTTGCGTGTCACATTCTGGATGAGAGGACTAAATAATATTAACTCTTTAGTTTGCTGTAAATCATTTAAAAACAGGCTCAAATTCCAATAAAAAATCAAAGAAAAATATTTTTGAACAAGAAAATGTGATTTTAAATTCGTCTATTGAACACACACGAGAGCCAATACTATAAAATTTACTATAAGATATTTAAGATTATTACTATTCAAAGTAAACAAATTTGAAATGGCACAAAAATAAACATATTAATGAAAGAGAATTAAAAACACAGAAATTCAGCGTAATTGTATCTAGTAACAGGATAACGTTTTAAATTCACAAAACAAGAGGGATTGTTCCATTTATGGTATTAAAATACTGGGTAATGATTTGAGAATATAAAATGATAGAATTGAATAATTGTCCCACACCTTGCATAAAAGTTAATTCCAGTATTAAATGTTAAAAAAAAGAGAGAGAAAAGAAAATTAGATGTCTGTGTGTTTTATGACCTTGAGAATGAATGTCTTCTAAAATCAAAATTTCAAACAGAAACAGTATAAAAAGAATAAACCTAACATACCTAAAATGTAAATTCTTACACATTTCAACACCAGGTAAATAGCACAAAACAAACTGCGAAAATTTTTACAACAATTATGTTACATGAAAGTTAAAATCCTGATGACATATACAATGTATAAAACAGTATGATTACTACTATTATTAATAGCATTATGATTACCTGGTCTTCCCACACACCAGTCCTCTTCTGGTGCCCTGCGGTGAAACAGAGCCCTCCTTCTCTGGCCGCAGTGAGGGATCCAGCAGGAACCCTGCCTAAACCCACAGAGGGTGTGAGCCAAGCCAGGACATCACATTCCCTCCTGTGAAATCACGCAGATACCCACTTACGACAGAAATTTGGTCCGTCTCGGAAAAGTTGTGTAACAATTATTGCAGAAACTTGTTTCTTATGTTCCCAGACACATGGAGAAAGCTGGTCTGGAAGACTGATGTCCACATGCTAAGAGAAACAGTCACTCATAACAAACACACTGCACACACCACACCATGTGCACATGCAAACACACCCCACAGACACCACACAAACAGCTCACACTACACCATGTGCACATGCACACACACGACCCCACGACACTGCACACACACCACACACACCACACACACTGAACATTCCACACCATGTGCACATGCACACACCTGACACCACACACTGCACACCACATATCACACGCACACCACACCACACATAGTACACATACACACCACACACACATAGGCCACAAACACAGCACATACACACACCATACACCACCCACAGTATTCACACGACACACACAATACACACCACACACACATATATGTACCCCATGCACTTACTACACACTCAGACCACACACACACACCATACATACACATCACACACATACATCTGTGCATACCTCACAGAGTACATACAATCCTCACTTTTAGAACTTAATTCAGCTTTTAAGGAGCCTGGATAGTAAAGTATTTTATTGGCATTTGAATGAGCTAAGAAAATGCGTATAAATACACATGCATAACTATGAGGGCACAAGCAGCACTTTCGAAATCAAAACATTAGATTAAACCATGTAAATTTTTTGCTTTTGAAAAATCAAGTCTTTATCATTTTGCTAGAAACTATTTACAGAGTAAACTAATGAGATTCTTCCTGAGGTCAAAAGACTTTTTGGAAAATCTTCTTGATGAAATTTCACTTAAAACATCACTTCCATCGTGAAATATTTCTTGAAGATGTTCTTAGTCCCTTTCCTGTTATGTGGAATCGTCAATTCAAATTTTAAAGGAGACTTTGAGATGTTTTTCATCTATTATTTTAAAAATGTTGAAGGGGTTTTTAATTCTGCCTTCAACAGATATAGACACACCTCTGATTACGATGTAAAACTGAATACGTTACTTTGACAGGCTTTCTCCTCTGCAGCGCAGCTGCCATCATTATTAATAAGGATTGAATGCTTTTACTTCATGCAGAATCTGTATTCCCTGCTTTATAAAGAATAGAAATCTAATTCTCACTATGAAGGCAGATAAAAGTAATCCCTTCAGGCCGGGCGCGGTGGCTCACGCTTGTAATCCCAGCACTTTGGAAGGCCGAGCTGGCGGATTACGAGGTCAGGAGATCGAGACCACGGTGAAACCCCGTCTCTACTAAAAATACAAAAAAAATTAGCCGGGCGTGGTGGTGGGCGCCTGTAGTCCCAGCTACTTGGAGAGGCTGAGGCAGGAGAATGGCGTGAACCCAGGAGGCGGAGCTAGCAGTGAGCCGAGATCGCGCCACTGCACTCCAGCCTGGGCGACAGAGCAAGACTCTGTCTCAAAAAAAAAAGAAAAAAAGTAATCCCTTCAATCTACAGATGACTGAATCATTTACCAAAGCACTCAGAATTTAAATAGCATTTATCAAATGTGTCTATATTTCTACACAGATTCATATGAAGAACATATAGTTTAAATCATTGCACATTTTATGCTTTTCATGAGTTGTGATGCTCATTAATATTTTTATCACATTTCCCCAAAGGTAGGCTACTGTTATTATTTTCAGTTAGAAATATAGATGTATTTTCTATTTTTGATGACTTTGAAACATAACCCTTGGAATATAATATCTGTGTGTAATATATGTGGAAAGCATGAAAGTAATATTCAAACAGTATTCATCTTTTCCAGAATGAAAATTTCCTCTACAATAACGTTCATCTTTTTTTTCCTGATGGGCACATAAAAGTCAACATTTCTAACATTGCTGTACTTTATTTACATTAAACTTGCATCAGCTTCAGGTGTTGCAGAAACTGGGCAAGAGGCCACAAGGTACACAATACACACATACAACTTGTATTATTATACTTACCTAAGTGTCTAAAGAGGTGGATAAATATATTAGATTGCTCTGGAACAATGATTTTTATGGGGCCTATTGGAAAGTTTGACTGTAGTTTGAGTGAGATGCCTGTAAGAGAATCAATTTGGCCACTATTTATTGCGTATTCAATTTTAAAAATACTAACAAGGCTTATGGGATAGAAATTTCCATCTAAGTCTCTGGGAAATGTGCTACTAGATGCTGTAATAAAAAGACTGGTGTGGTAATTGTAAAATATATCTAATATCTAAACCTTTGTTTGTTTTTTACCTGAAATCATTATGGCGATGATTGTGTATGTCAACTTGAATCTTCCCATCAACAAGATAAATAAATAAATAGCCAGCCTACCTTTATAAATTAATAATTTAGTTCACCTGCTCTATATTTTGAAGGCAGTGCTTCTCTTCCTTTGACATGTACAAGATTAACCCGGGGATCTTATTAAAATGCAAACTCATAGAGCACAATTTGACTAGCTAAGATATGGAGTCAGAGCATCGAAATGCGTGTGTAGGTGACTGTGCTAAGATTCTACTGCTCATTTGGGCATGGGCTCACCATACAAACAAAGCTTAGGACCTCTAGTCCTTGCTGGAAAAGAAATACACATACATAGGATGTGACTGCACATATGGAATATCTGTTGTGTTGTGGACATTGTGCTAGACAACAGAGATAAAAAGTCAAATAATCCCTTGTCTCTATCTGAAAGGAGCTTCTTACACAGTGGTTTCTGGAGGTCTCTGAAACTGGGTTCACTTTCAGATTTGATTATTATATTTATGATTTGACATTGGCATTGAACCCCATGATGTGATAAATTTGTCCAGAACCTGCCAGAACAATTGGCTTTGCTCTCAGGATTATGAAGCCACTGGGGCACATAAATAGTTCATTTATATTTGTATTTCACCAGACAGGAACAACGTGAGCTACTTTTCTAGCCACCTTCTTTTAGAGCTGTTTTTGCTTGTTATTTTGTTTGTTTTTGAGACAGGGTCTCACTCTGTCACCTAGGCTGGAATGCAGTGGCGTGATCAGAGCTCACTGCTCCCTCTAACTTCTGGGCTCAAGCAATCCTCTCACCTTCGCCTCCTGAGAAGCTGGAACCACAGGCTTATACCACCATGCCCAGCTAATTAATTTTTTTTTTTTTTTTGTAGAGACAGGGTTTTTCCATGTTTCCTAGATTTGTCTCCAACTCCTGAGCTAGAGCAATCTGCCTGCCTCAGCCTCCTAAGTTGCAGAGCTGTGTCATTTCTGAGCTGTTTTACAATCCAGCGTTGAATTGATAAGTTTGGATTCACTCTGATATTTACAGATTTAACATCCTACTTCACAAGATGCTCATAGCCTTGATCCATCACAGCCGCTGCCTCATCCATCTCTGCTTATATCCTTGATCCAATACGGCAGCCACCTCGTCCATCTCTGCTCATAGCCTAAATTAATAGAAGCCAGAGGGAAGAAATGGAAGCCAACGTGAGTCCAGAACACACATTTTAAAAGAGCATAAGAAATTTAAAAATAGCAAAGTATATAATGAAGTTTGTAATAGATATGCATGGCTAAAATTTATTCTTATATTAATATATTCTATAAATTGGGAGAAAATATTAAACACATGAAAAGTAAGGAACTATAATCATTAATATATAATTAATATGACAAGAATGTGGTTTATGTTTTTATCTTTACAAGATTAAGGAAAATTTTGTGGAAGGAGGAAGAATGTATAATCATGGGGAGAGTGTATGATACTAGAGGGAGTCTTTTGACAAGAGGGAAATGGCATTGTGAGATGTACTATGGTCATAGCTATGTGGGAGCACAGCTAGCTATGGTCTCCTCCGTCAAGTCCACTAGGCAGTGTTCAGTTACCAACACTGAGGTAGAGCTCACTCTCCCAGGTCAGAAGAGAAAATATACACTGCAGTCAGAAGCCAATGTGTAGGAAGCTCCTTTCAGATACAGACAAGGGACACTTGACTTTTTATCTCTAGTGTCTAGTACAATGTCCAGAACACAACAGACATTCCATATGCACGGTCACATCCTATGTATCTGTATTTCTTTTCCAGCAGGGACTGGAGGTCCTAAGCTTCATTAATATGGTGAGCCAGTGCCCACATGAACAGTAGGATCTTAGCACTGCCACCTGGACACCCATTTAAATGCTCTTATCATAGATAGTCAAAGTGTGGTCTGTGAGTTTGCATTTTAATATGATTCCCAGGTGAATCTTGTGTATGTTACAGAGGAAGTAGTGTCCTACATTATATGTGACAGGCCCTCATAGTCATCATCATCATGGGAATCTTGTGCATGTTACAGGGAAGAACTGTCACACATCATACGTGAAAGGCTCTCATAGTCACCGTCATCATGGGAATCTTGTGCATGTTACAGGGAAGCACTGTCCTACATCATATGTGACAGGCTCTCATAGTCACCGCCACCCTGGGAATCTGCATTTAGAGCATTTAACTATATGGGCTCTGAAATCAGATGACTTAGGTTTAGACTTCCTTCTACTTCTTACTAAGCAGAGAACTCTGGGGTGAAAACTTTGCGACAATCAGTTTTATCACGTCCAAATTGGAGGCATGGGGAAATTATGGCATTTTGCACAGAATATTGTTTTACGTATAAAATGAAATAGTACATAGGAAGCTTCTGCCACACATCAACTGCACAATAAATATTAGTTAATAGTAATTCATTTAGTCCTAAGAAGAGGTCTATAAATTTGTACATATTAACTTTTTGTGACTACCCAAATTTTTATAATTAATGTAGATTTAAAATCAAGGAATGTTCTTACGTGTAGTTGGTAATCCATATAACATGCCAAAATTATATGTAAGTATTTTATTGTTGGTGGGGATATAAGAAATTTACCATCAAAACAGGGAAGACAATCTATGTTTGCAGACTCCAGAAAGCTGTTTCTCACCTAAGAGTTTGCAATTTCTGTCTGAGGGAAAAGAAGAGAAATTTGACTGTGCAAATAAACAATACCATAGAGTCTTCTCTATGGCAACATCAAAAATGAAAGCTGATTCTCATCTTCCTAACAATCTGCAAAGACAAGTGAAACACAACCTACTGAGCATCAAGTTAAAGGAGAGAATTTGAGTGGCACAGGAGGAAACCATGTCTTCGCCGCTAGGGAAATAAATATGACCAGTGTTCCTCTGCCCTCCTCCAAGGCTAGGGATGGGTTAAATATCAGTGGCTGACCTCACATAATGGAATGAGCAAAAAAGCTATAAAATCCAGCAGCACATCAAAAAGCTTACCCACCATGATCAAGTGGGCTTCATCCCTGGGATGCAAGGCTGGTTCAACATATGCAAATCAATAAATGTAATCCAGCATATAAACAGAACCAAAGACAAAAACCACATGATTATCTCAAAAGATGCAGAAAAGGCCTTTGACAAAATTCAACAACACTTCATGCTAAAAACTCTCAATAAATTAGCTATTGGTGGGACGTATCTCAAAATAATAAGAGCTATCTATGACAAACCCACAGCCAGTATCATATTGAATGGGCAAAAACTGGAAGCATTCCCTTTGATAACTGGCAAAAGACAGGGATGCCCTCTCTCACCACTCCTATTCAACATAGTGTTAGAAGTTCTGGCCAGGGCAATCAGGCAGGAGAAGGAAATAAAGGGTATTCAATTAGGAAAAGAGGAAGTCAAATTGTCCCTGTTTGCAGATGACATGATTGTATATCTAGAAAACCCCATTGTCTCAGCCCAAAATCTCCTTAAGCTGATAAGCAACTTCAGCAAAGTCTCAGGATACATAATCAATGTACAAAAATCACAAGCATTCTTATAAACCAATAATAGACAAACAGAGAGCCAAATCAGGAGTGAATTCCCATTCACAATTGCTTCAAAGAGAATAAAATACCTAGGAATCCAACTTACAAGGGATGTGAAGGACCTCTTCAAGGAGAAATAAAAACCACTGCTCAATGAAATAAAAGAGGATACAAACAAATGCAAGAACATTCCATGCTCATGGGTAGGAAGAATGAATATCATGAATATGGCCATACTGCCCAAGGTAATTTATAGATTCAATGCCATCCCCATCAAGCTACAAATGAATTCCTTTACAGAAGTGGAAAAAACTACTTCAAAGTTCATATGGAACCAAAAAAGAGCCCACATCACCAAGTCATTCCTAAGCCAAAAGAACAAGCCTGGAGGCATCACGCTACCTGACTTCAAACTATACTACAAGGCTACAGTAAGCAAAACAGTATGGTGCTGGTACCAAAACAGAGATATAGATCAATGGAACAGAACAGAGCCCTCAGAAATAATGCCTCATATCTACAACCATTTGATCTTTGACAAACCTGACAAAAACAAGCAATGGGGAAAGGATTCCCTATTTATTAAATGATGCTGGGAAAACTAGCTACCCATATGTAGAAAGCTGAAACTGGATCCCTTCCTTACACCTTATATAAAAATTAATTCAAGATGAATTAAAAACTTACATATTGGACCTAAAATCATAAAAACCCTAGAAGAAAACCTAGGCAATACCATTCAGGACACAGACATGGGCAAGGACTTCATGTCTAAAACACCAAAAGTGATGACAACAAAAGCCAAAATTGACTAATGGGATCTACTTAAACTAAAGAGCTTCTGCACAGCAAAAGAAACTACCATCAGAGTGAACAGGCAACCTACAAAATGGGAGAAAATTTTCGAAATCTACTCATCTGACAAAGGACTAATATCCAGAATCTACAATGAACTCAAACAAATTGACAAGAAAAAAACAACCCTATCAAAAAGTGAGCAAAGTATATGAACAGACACTTTTCAAAAGAAGACATTTATGCAGCCAAAAAACACATGAAAAAATGCTCATCATCACTGGCCATCAGAGAAATGCATATGAAAACCACAGTGAGATACCATCTCACACCAGTTAGAATGGCGATCATTAAAATGTCAGGAAACAACAGGTGCTGGAAAGGATGTGGAGAAATAGGAACACTTTTACAGTGTTGGTGGGACTGTTAACTAGTTCAACCATTGTGGAAGTCAGTTTGGCGATTCCTCAGGGATCTAGAACTAGAAATACCTTTTGACCCAGCCATCCCATTATGGGTATATACCCAAAGGATTATAAATCATGCTGCTCTAAAGACACATGCACACATATGTTTATTGTGGCACTATTCACAATAGCAAAGACTTGGAACCAACCCAAATGTCCAACAACGATAGACTGGATTAAGAAAATGTGGTACATATACACCATGGAATACTATCCAGCCATAAAATTTGATGAGTTCATGTCCTTTGTAGGGACATGGACGAAACTGGAAACCATCATTCTCAGCAAATTATCGCAAGGACAAAAAACCAAACACCGCATGTTCTCACTCATAGGTGGGAATTGAACAATGAGAACACATAGACACAAGAAGAGGAATATCACACTCTGGGGACTGTTATGGGGTGGGGCGAGGGGGAAGGGATAGCATTAGGAGATATACCTAATGTTAAATGACAAGTTAATGGGTGCACCACACCAACATGACACATGTATACATATGTAACAAACCTGCACATTGTGCACAGGTACCTTAAAACTTAAAGTATAATAATAATAAAATTTAAAAAAAGAAAAAAAATAAAAAAAGAAGAAAAATAAAAAAATGCATGCATTACATAATTAAGAGGGTGGGAAGGGATTTTTTTAAAAAGGCAATTCCTAGTTGGGTTCCTTCCTGTTCACCCCATTGGTGAAGAAACTAGTCTTGCCCTAGAATTCTGAGGATGGCTGCAGACACAACAAACGCTGAGCAGCTGAAATTCACAGTAATTTATTCATCACGCATACTCAGCCCAGCAGGGGATGACACTGTATCTATGCAGGTCTACCCAGGGATTGCACCCTGGAGCAGAGGGTGTGGGAGACAGGCTTGATAGAAATCAGAGCGTGGGGTAATTCCTGGTCCCTTGAGGGATGTTCTTGAGTAATTCAAAGAGTTTTGCAGTCTGGTGGGGGCATGAAAGCCATTAGGCTGAGGACCTGGTGGGGTGCAGCATGAAATTTTAGGTGTCACAGTACAATTGACCCTGATGCTTCAACATCAGACATTTATTTTAATGATGACTAATATTTTGAGAGGCTGAGAGAAGGCTGTTGAGACATTGTAGTAAGTGCTTAAGGGCGTGAGAGATTAGGAAGGCCACAATTATGAGTAATGAAATGTGGAAGCTGATGCGAAGCTACTGCCCATTTGTTTAGCGGGAGGCAGGAAAAGTGATCTGGGGTCTCTCACAGCACAAGCATGTTGGTAAATATTTGGGTAACGTCATGCATTCCCCATGCATTGGTTTAGAGATCTGGGGTGTCTGGCAGCACAAGCATGTTCGTAAATATTTGGATGACGTCATGCATTCCCCATGCATTGGTTTTCATGTCTCCAGTGAGTTGTTGGGCAAGTCTGATATTACTGATCCACATGCAGCAGGCAGCTTCCTGTACAGCGCTACCTCCACCCCTTGGACAGTCCAGGACTGAATGGTTGTCAAAAATGTGAACTCCTTGATGTCCAGTAAAGGCAATTGAGAGAACTGTGTAGCATTGGTGCAAGAAGTGCATTTCCTAAGGAGCATGAACTTAGAGTAATCAAAGCCTGTGGCGATAGTGGAACCCAGCAGGGCATCCACTCGCTGCTTTGTAACTTAAATAGAAATTCCTTGAGGAGCTCAGTCTATCTCTCAACTGAAGCAGCTGTCTTCAGCCTTCAGGGGCAGTGGAAGCTCTACAGGACACCTTCTTCACAAGCCCAGCACTGTGTTTTCTGATTAAATGTTGCCTTGGTCACCATCAGTAGTGTCTGGAACTCTGCAGGGGATAAGGAGTGTCCCTGTGAGATCCGTACCATGTCCTTAGTTAAAATAAAGGCATCTGTTACCTTGATTGGTATTCTGAGTATCCATGAGACAAGAAGTTTCTTTAATTCAATGGGGAGGGAAGGTGGACAATTCTTGGCAATTGTCAAAAAGTTTGTAAAAATGTACAAATGGGGCTAATTGTTGGCCCAGCATCAGTGCTGAGATGACCACCTCAAGTTTGGCCAGTTGTGCTGAGGCTTGGGTGTCATCCTTTATCAGGGACATCCTAGCTAAGGGAGGGAAGGCAGCAGCCCCCCACTGAGCTCCATCACATCCGATGATGGCATCAATTCAGAAGGTGGACGAACTTCACTGCTGGTCACTCAGTCGATCCCAAGGGGCCTCGGAGAGGGGTGACTTCCAGCACCACAGTCTGAGGATGAAGGAGGCCAGTGTCAGCACTATAGCCTGAGGATGAAGGAGGCTAGTGCTTCTTGCAGATGAGAATTGCAAGGGGTACAGATTTGATTCCATTCTGAGGCAAGGAGGTCTCTGCAGTTGTGCCAAGGCTGTGGGGTGCTGCTTCCCAAGGCCTGATAGCCAGATGGGCATGAAGGCTCATGGACATGGATGCAGAGCCCTCTGTTTTGAGGGTCCAGTATGTGGTCAGCAATCACTGCCCTGATGCTGTATATCAGAGGGTCAAAAGGGGCAGGTTTGTTTTTTACATCAGAAGCCCATGGACAACTTATGGCCACCACATGAAACACAGATAGTTCAGGAAGCATGGGAAGAAGTTGCTCAAGCATCTATAATGTGTGCTCTGATGGAATTCATAGGAGCGCCTGTTAATTTAAATTCGGACAGATTCCAGACTTGTGTGAGGAGGCTTCATTCAAGGTGGGTCAGCTTTCAAGTGACAGCATCAACGAGATTAAGTAAAATTTGTAAGTAAGAAATATGTTGTCACCTGAACCCCAAGTAAAGAATTAAAGGGCTGGGCACAGTGGCTCACACCTGTAATCCCAGAACTTTGGGAGGCCGAGGCCAGGGGTTCGCTTGAGCCCAGGAGTTCGAGACCAACCTGCGTAACATAGCAAGATCTTTTCTCTACAAAAAAAATAAATAAATAAAAATTAGCTGAGTGTAGTGACACACACCTGTAGTCCTAGCTACTTGGAAAGCTGAGATGTGACAATTCCTTGAGGTTGGGAGGTTGAGGCTGCAGTGAGCTGAGATCATGTCACTTCATACCAGCCTGGGTGACAGAGCAAGACTGTGTCTCCAAAAAACCAAACAGAAATTAAAGAATATTAGGCTTGTATTAACATTGTGGATGCTGAGAGGATGAATAACTTTCTTGAAAGTGTCAGGAATAGAGCAGCCCCATGTTTACTAAGGAATTTGCACTACTGTGTTGGGGAAAGGTCCATTCTCTTTGTATAAGGCTCTTTGTATCTGTGTGTCCTTAGTGAGTAAAATGAATTTTCTCTGAGAATGATGTCATCAGTATAATGTCACACCTGTACTCCTGTAGAAAGTTGGCTGCAGTGAGATCTTGTCTGTGAAGACTGCAGGCAATGACAAGGCTGCCAAGGCACTCCGTGGTTTACCTGGTCCCTTCAGAGATGAAGGCATGCTATGACTGAGACTCTGTTAAAATAGGCACAAAAAGAACATGTTAGCCAATTCTATACCAACAACATATTTACCAGTTGCATGAATATATATAGGTTTATTATAAGGAATTGGCTCATGTGGTTATGGAGGCTAATAAGTCCAGGACCTGCAGTCAGCAAGCTGGAGACCCAGGACTGCCAATGGTGGAGTTCCAGTCCATGCCAGGAGAGCTGATGGCGTAAGTTACAGTTCATGTCTGACTTCAAAGGCAAGAGAAGATCTATGTCTCAGCTCTGAAATCATCAAAGGGAGTGAATTCTCTCTTCCTCTACCCTTGTGTTTTATTTGGGTTTTAATGGATTGGATGAGGCCCAATCACACTGGGGATGGCAACTACTTTACTAAGTTTACATATTCAAATGTACTTCTCATCAAGGAACACCCTCACAGACACATCCAGAGTGTTTAACCAAATATCTAGGCAACACAACTTGGCAAATAAAATTAACCATCATAAGGTGAAAGATATATACGATCTGAAGAGAAACCAGGGATGCAGGTCGGTTAAATATCTGCAAGTCAATAAATGTGATACACCATATAAACAGAATTAAAAACAAAAATCACATGATCATCTCAATACAAGCAGAAAAAGGATTTGACAAAATCCAGCATCCCTTTATGCCTAAAACCCTCAGCAAAATCGACGTGGAAAAAGCATTTGACAAAATCCAGAATCCCTTTATGATTAAAACACTCAGCAAAATCAACATTGAAGGGATATACCTTAAGGTAATAAAAGCCATATATGACAAACACACAGCCAACATTATATGGAATGGGGAAAAGTTGAAAGCATTCTCACTGAGAACTGGAACAAGACAATGATGCCAACTTTCACCACTTCTATTCAACACAGTACTAGAAGTCCTTGCCAGAGCAATCAGATAAGAGAAATAAAGGGCATCCAAATCGGTAAAGAGGAAGTCGAACTGTCACTCTTTGCTGATGACATGATCATATACCTAGAAAACCCTAAAGACACATCCCAAAAGCTACTAAAACTGGGAAATGAATTCAGCAAAGTTTCAGGATACAAAATTAATGTACACAAGTCAGTGGCTCTGCTATACAGTAACAGTGAACAAGCTGAGAATCAAATCAGAAACTCACCCCCTTTTACAATAGCTGCAATAAAAACCTTAGGAATATTATAATTTCCTATAATTATAATAGTATATTCCAATAATTGTCAATTGCATGCAATCTTTGCAGACAAAATCTTAATTATATCCGGAATACTTAACCAAAGAGACGAAAGACCTCTACAAGGAAAACTACAAAACAGTGCTGATAGAAATCATAAATACAAACAAATGGAAACATATCCCATGCTCATGGATAGGTAAAATCAATATTGTGAAAATACCATACTGCCAAAAGTAATCTACAAACTCAATGCAATCACCATTAAAGTACCAACATCAGTCTTCACAGAACTATAAAAATTCACATGGAACTAAAAAAGACATAGAAGGGACATACCTTAAGGTAATAAAAGCCTAGAACCAAAAAGAGTCTGTATAGCCAAAGCAAGGCTAAGCAAAAAGAACAAATCTAGAAGCCGACTTCAAACTATATTAGAAGGCCATAGTCACCAAAACAGCATGGTACTGGTATAAAAATAGGCATAGAGATCAATGGAACGTAATAGAGAACCCAGAAATAAAGCCAAATACTTACAGTCATCTAATCTTCAACAAAGCAAACAAAAACATAAAGCAGAGAAAGAATACCCTATTCAACAAGTGGTGCTGGGATAAAGAGCAAGCCACACATAGAAGAATGAAAGTGGATCCTCATTTTTCACCCTATTCAAAAATCAACTCAAGATGGATGAAGGACTTAAATCTAATAGCTGAAACCATAAAAATTCTAGAAGACGACATTGGAAAAACCCTTCTAGACCCTGGCTTAGGCAAAGACTTCATGACCAATAACCCAAAAATCAAATGCAACTAAAACAAAGATAAATAGATGAGACTTAATTAAACTGAAAGGCTTCTGCACAGTAAAAGAAATAGCAGAGTAAACAGATAACCTACAGAGTGGGAGAAAATCTTCACAATCTGTACTTCTGATTAAAGGACTAATACCCAGAATCTGCAAGGAACTCAAACAAACCAGCAAGAAAAAAATTCCCATCAAAAAGTGGGCTAAGGACATGAACAGACAATTCTCAAGAGAAGATATGCAACTGGCCAACAAACACATGAAAAAATGCTCAACATAACTAATTATCAGGGAAATGCAAATCAAACCACAATACAATATGATACCCCTTCACTCCTGCAAGAATGGTCATAATCAAAAAATCAAAAACTAATAGATGTTGGCATGGATGTGGTAAAAAGGGAACACTTTTACACTTTTTGGAGGGAATGCAAGCTAGTACAACAGCTATGGAAAACAGTGAGGAGATTTCCAAAGAACTAAAAGCAGATCTACCATTTGATTGAGTAATTCCACTCCTGGATATCTACTCAGAGGAAAAAAAGTCATTATATGAAAAAAATACTTGCACACACATGTTTATAGCAGCACAATATGCAATTGCAAGAATTTGAAACCAGTCTAAATGCCCATCAATCAGTAAGTGGATAAAGAAAATGTGGGATATATATTTACCATGGAATACTACTCAGCCATAAGATTGAATGAAATAGTGCATTCACAGCAACCTGCATGAAACTGGACACCATTATTCTAAGTGAAGTAACTTAGGAATGGAAAACTAAACATTTTATGTTCTCATTCATAAGTGGGAGCTAAGTTATGAGGATGCAAAGGCATAAAGAATGATACAATGGACTTCAGGGACTCAGGGAAAGGCTGGGAGTGGTGGGATGGGTGTGGTGAGGGATAAAACACTACATATTGGGTACAGTGTACACTGCTTGGGTGATGGGTGCACCACAAGTCTCAGAAATCGCCACTAAAGAACTTATTCATGTAACTAAACAGCACCTGTTCCACAAAAACCTATTGTAATAAAAAAATTAACCACAATAATATTAGACATTGGGTACGAAGGCCTTAATGGATGGGAACACTGCAGTCACATTACAGCAATCCACTGTGAAACACCATTTATTATTTGCAGGTTTAAGAACAGGCCAAATTCTACTGCTAAATGTTGAAGCAATGTCGATAATCACCCCTCCACTAATTAATTAGGTCTTATATAATAAGTTTTATTTATTTGAAGTCATGTTGTAATTTATGTTGGATCATATTTGCTAATTTATCAAGATGGGGAGGCTAGGCACCATGGCTCACACCTATAATCCCAGCACTTTGGGAGGCTGAGGCAGGAGGATTGCTTGAGGCCAGGAGTTGGAGACCAGCCTAGGCAACATAGCAAGACTCCACTTCTATAATTTTTTTTTAATTGGCTGTGTTGGTGCATGCCTGTAATCCCAGCTACTTGGAAGGCTAAAATGGGAGGATTGCTTGAGCCCAGGAGTTCGAGGCAGCAGTGAGCTCTGATTGTGCCACCGCACTTCATTCAGCCTGGGTAATGGAGCAGGACCCCATCTCTAAAAAAATGAAAATTAAAAATAAATCAAATTAAAAAAACCAGGAGATGGAGTTCTGTAAGGTTACATTTGGTGAAGTCAATGTGTAAGTGCAAATGGTTTCATTTCAGTTTGTTACTCATTAGGTCAGAGCATCCAGGTCCCCTATGGACAAAGGCTTCTATGACTATGGGAAATTTAGTCAAGGTAACAAATGTGAGGCATAACTATGTGTCCTCTATTCTATATGCAGTTACTCTGCTAGGATTAAGGGGTGCAATGTTTAAATTTAGTGAAATCTCAGGTATAACAAAGTTTGAGCTCCAGTATTGATTAAGTTTGTGAAGGTATGCCAATTGGTAGATTTCAACAGATGTTAAAATAGATTCAGAATATATGCTGGAGAGTTCCAAATACCAATCAGCACTCCTTTATCTTTGGACTGTATAAATTGTTTTAGAAAATAGTACATTTCCAATTACGTCAGATGATAGACTTCCGTTTAAATTTAAATTTTTTTTATATTATATATATAATATATATTATTATTATTTTTTATTATACTTTAGGTTTTAGGGTACATGTGCACAATGTGCAGGTTTGTTACATATGTATCCATGTGCCATGTTGATTTCCTGCACCCATTAGCTCGTCATTTAGCATTAGGTATATCTCCTAATGCTGTCCCCGCCCCCCCCACCCCCCACCCCACAACGGTACCCGGAATGTGATGTTCCCCTTCCTGTGTCCATGAGTTCTCATTGTTCAATTCCTACCTATGAGTGAGAACATGCGGTGTTTGGTTTTTTGTCCTTGCGATAGTTTACTGAGAATGATGTTTTCCAGTTTCATCCATGTCCCTACAAAGGACACGAACTCATCATTTTTTATGGCTGCATAGTATTCCATGGTGTATATGTACCATTTAGTTTTTGTGCATATCCAAGTTCCTTCCCTTCCTTCCTTCCTTTCTTGCCTCCTTCTTTCCCTTCTTCCTTCCATCCTTCCCTCTTTCCTTCCATCCTTCCCTCTCTCCTTCATTCCTTCCTTCCCTCTCTCCCTCATTCCTTCCTTCCCTCCCTCCTTCCTTTCTTACCTCTCTCCTTCCTTCCTTCTTTCCTTCCTTCCTTCTTTCCTTCCTTCCTTCATTCCTTCCTGCCCTCCTTCCTTCTCTCCTTCCTTCATTCCTTCCTTCCCTCTCTCCTTCCTTCCATCCCTACCTCCCTCCGTACTTCCTTCCCTCTCTCCTTCCTTCCTTTCTTCCATCCCTCCCTCCATCCCTACTTCCTTCCTTCCCTCTCTCCTTCCCTCCTTCCCTCTCTCCTTCCTTCCCTCTCCTTCCTTCCCTCTTTCCTTCCTTCCTTCCTTCCTTCCCTCTCTCCTTCCTTCCCTCCTTCCTCCCTTCCTTCTTCCCTTCCTTCCTTCCTTCCTTCCTTCCTTCCTTCTTTCCTTCCTTCTTTCTCTCTCCCTCATTTTTTCGTCACTGGATATGAGGAAGGTTGTTCTCTTTCCCACTCATATTTATAATTTTTTTCTTTGAAACAGCCCCAAATCAGTATCTTCAGAGTAAGGTTCTCCTTGTGAGCAGATTGTGTGGTTTAAGAACCCTAGACTTAAGTCAGGTTTGGATTTCTCCATTCTCTGCCTCAGGGGTACAGCAGGTGTCTTTTCCTTTAACCCTGAGAATTAAATCTTCGTTGCGGCAGAAGCATAAGTCGCAGAGCGATGCAGCACAACCAGCCCACAATTTACGGGTCAGTGGATTGAAATCGTCTTCTGCTATGGCTCCATCTGGTTCTTCCAGGACTTCCCTCCCCGCCTTTTTTTTCCTTTTAGGGTGTTGAAACTTCAGTGTATGTATATTGCCTCATAATCAGTCAAAACTCCCCTTATCCCACATCATGGATTAAAGAGAACATTGCCAGGAGCCCTTCACTCTTCTAGAAGGACTTTATTTGATAGGTCCTTTTTCCATGGTTTAGAATAAAAGAGGTAATAACTAGAAATGTCTCCCTCATAATAGGCTCTACAGCAAATTCTACTTTAAAGGCTGTTGTTTGTGTCTTTAACTGTGGCTGCCTTTAATGTTTTTGTCATCCACAGACAATTGTTGTCTCATTTTGGTCCTCTTTAAATGATGGTTTTATAATCATCAGATGCCCTTAAATGCAGAATTCTGATTAATAACGCTGGAGATTGACATTAGAATAGAGGGAAAACTTTCAAATAGAAGAGTGAATGGTGTTTGGTCTACTTTGGACTGTGTTTTTATAAATATGTTATTAGTATGTGTTCCAAAATTATTGGAAACTTCTATAGAAATGTAATCGCCAGTGTCAGAGATGGGGCCCGCTGGGAGGTGGCTGGTCCATGGGAGCAGTTTCTAATGGTTAAGCATCATCTCTCTAGCGCTGCTCTTGTGATAGAGTTCTCATGAGATCTTGTTGTTTAAAGTGTGTAGGACCTTCCCTCTCTCTCTCTTCCTCCTGCTCTTGCTTTGCCTTCCACCATGATTGTTAAGTTTCCTGAGGCCTCCCCAGAAGCTGAGCAGATATCAGCATCATGCTTGTTGTACAGGCTGTGGAACTGTGAGCCAATTTTCAGTACTCTTCTGTTTTCTTTTTTATTTTATTTTATTTTTTTAAATTTTATTTTAAGTGCCAGGATACATGTGCGGGACATGCAGGTCTGTTACATAGGTAAACGTGCACTATGATGATTTGCTGTACCTATCAACACACCACCTAGGTATTAAGCCCCACATGCATTAGCTATTTATCCTGATGCTCTCTCTGCTGGCCCCACTGACAGGCCCCAGTGTGTGTTGTTCCCCTCCCTGTGTCTATGTGTTCTCATTATTCAGCTCCCACTTATGAGTGAGAACATGTGGTGTTTGGTCTTCTGTTCCTGTATTAGTTTGCTGAAGATGATGGCTTCCAGATTCATTCATTCAAAAGACATGATCTCATTCCTTTTTAGGGCTGCATAGTATTCCATGGTGTGTATGTACCACATTTTCTTTATCCAGTCTATCATTGATGGACATTTGGATTGATTCCATGTTTTTGCTATTGTGAATAGTGCTGCTATAAACATACGTGTGCATGTATCTTTATAATAGAATGATTTATAGTCCTTTGGATATATACACAGTAATGGGATTTCTGGGTCAAATGGTATTTCTGTTTCTAGATCCTTGCAGAATCGCCAAATTGTCTTCCACAATGATTGAACTAATTCACATTCCTACCAACAATGTAAAAGTGTTTATTTCTCCACAGCCTTGCCAGCATCTGTTGTTTCTTGACATTTTTTAAAATTATACTTAAGTTTTAGGGTACATGTGCACAACGTGCAGGTTTGTTACGTATGTATACATGTGCCATGTTGGTGTGCTGCACCCAGTAACTCGTCATTTGACATTAGGTATATCTCCTAATGCTATCCCTCCCCCATCGCCCACCCCACAACAGGCTCCAGTGCGTGATATTCCCCTTCCTGTCTTCATGTGTTCTCATTGTTCAATTCCCACCTATGAGTGAGAAGATGCGGTGTTTGGTTTTTTGTCCTTGCGATAGTTTGCTGAGAATGATGATTTCCAGCTTCTTCCATGTCCCTACAAAGGACATGAACTCATCTTTTTTATGGCTGCATAGTATTCCATTGTGTATACGTGCCACATTTTCTTAATCCAGTCTATCATTGTTGGACATTTGGGTTGGTTCCAAATCTTTGCTATTGTGAATAGTGCCACAAAAAACATATGTGTGCATGTGTCTTTATAGCAGCATGATTTATAATCCTTAGGGTATATACCCAGTAATGGGATGGCTGGGTCAAATGGTATTTCTAGTTCTAGATCCTTGAGGAATTGCCATACTGACATCCACAATGGTTGAACTAGTTTAGAGTCCCACCAAGAGTGTGTAAAACTGTTCCTATTTCTCCACATCCTCTCCAGCACCTGTTGTTTCCTGACTTTTTAATGATGGCCATTCTAACTGATGTGAGATGGTATCTCACTGTGGTTTTGATTTGCATTTCTCTGATGGCCAGTGATGATGAGCATTTTTGCATGTGTCTTTTGGCTCCATAAATGTCTTCTTTTGAGAAGTGTCTGTTCATATCCTTCACCCACTTTTTGATGGGGTTGTTTGATTTTTTTCTTGTAAATTTGTTTGAGTTCATTGTAGATTCTGGATATTAGCCCATTGTCAAATGAGTAGGTTGCAAAAATTTTCTCCCATTCCATACATTGCCTGTTCAATCTGATGGTGGTTTCTTTTGCTGTGCAGAAGCTCTTTAGTTTAATTAGATCCCATTTGTCAATTTTGGCTTTTGTTGCCATTGCTTTTGGTGTTTTAGACATAAAGTCCTTACCCATGCCTATGTCCTGAATGGTATGGCCTAGGTTTTCTTCTAGGGATTTTATGGTTTTAGGTCCAACATGTAAGGCTTTAATCCATCTTGAATTAATTTTTGTACAAGGTGTAAGGAAGGGATCTAGTTTCAGCTTTCTGCATATGGCTAGCCAGTTTTCCCAGCACCATTTATTAAATATGGAATCACTTCCCCATTTCTTGTTTTTGCCAGGTTTGTCAAAGATCGGACAGTTGTAGATATGCAGCATTATTTCTGAGGGCTCTGTTATGTTCCATTGGTCTATATCTCTGTTTTGTTACCAGTACCATGCTGTTTTGATTACCATAGCCTTGTAGTATAGTTTGAAGTTAGGAAGCATGACACCTCCAGCTTTGTTCTTTTGGCATAGGATTGTCTTGACAATGCGGGCTGTTTTTTGGTTCCATATGAACTTTAAAGTAGATTTTTCCAATTCTGCGAAGAAAGGCATTGGTATCTTGATGGGGATGGCATTGAATCTATAAATTACCTTGGGCAGTATGGCCATTTTCATCATATTGATTCTTCCTGCCCATGGGCATGGAGTGTTCTTCCATTTGTTAGTATCCTCTTTTATTTCATTAAGCAGTGGTTTGTATTTCTCCTTGAGGGTCCTTCACATCCCTTGTAAGTTGGATTCCTAGGTATTTTGTTCTTTTTGAAGCAATTGTGAATGGGAGTTCACACATAGTTTGGCTGTCTGTCTGTTATTGGTGTATAAGAATGCCTGTGTTTTTTGCACATTGATTTTGTATCCTGAGACTTTGCTGAAGTTGCTTATCAGCTTAAGGAGATTTTGGGCTGAGATGATCCAGTTTTCTAGTTATACAATTATGTCATCTGCAAACAGGGACAATTTGACTTCCTCCGTTCCTAATTGAATACGCTTTATTCCCTTCTCTTGCCTGGTTGCCCTGGCCAGAACTTCCAACACTACGTTGAATAGAAGTGGTGAGAGAGGGTATCCCTGTCTTGTGCCAGTTTTCATAGGGAATGCTTCCACTTTTTGTCCATTCAGTACGATATTAGCTGTGGGTTTGTTGTAGATAGCTCTTATTATTTTGAGATGTCCCATCAATACCTAATTTATTGAGTTTTTAGCATAAAGCATTGTTGAATTTTGTCAAAGGCCTTTTCTGCATCTATTGAGATAATCATGTGGTTTCTGTCTTTGGTTTTATTTATATGCTGGAATATGTTTATTGATTTGCATATGTTGAACCAACCTTGCATTCCAGGGATGAAGCCCACTTGATCATGGTGGATAAGCTTTTTGATGTGTTGCTGGATTTGGTTTGCCAGTATTTTATTGAGGATTTTTGCATCAATGTTCATCAAAGACATTGGTCTAAAATTGTCTTTTTTGGTTGTATCTCTGCTAGGGTTTGGTATCAGGATGATGCTGGCCTCATAAAATGAGTTAGGGAGGATTCCCTCTTTTTCTATTGATTGGAATGGTTTCAGAAGGAATGGTACCAGCTCCTCCTTGTACCTCTGGTAGAATTCGGCTGTGAATCCATCTGGTCCTGGACTTTCTTTGGTTGGTAAGCTATTAATTATTGCCTCAGTTTCAGAGCCTGTTATTGGTATATTCAGAGATGCAACTTTTCCTTGTTTAGTCTTGGGAGAGTGTATGTGTCGTGGAATTTATCCATTTCTTTTAGATTTTCTAGTTTATTTGCATAGAGGTGTTTATAGTATTCTCTGATGGTAGTTTGTATTTCGGTGGGATCAGTGGTGATATCCCCTTTGTCATTTTTTATTGCATCTATTTGATTCTTCTCTCTTTTCTTCTTTATTAGTCTTGCTATCAGTCTATCAATTTTGTTGATCTTTTCAATAAACCAGCACCTGGATTCATTGATTTTATTGAAGGGTTTTTGTGTCTCTATTTCCTTCAGTTCTGCTCTGATCTTAGTTACTTCTTGCCTTCTGCTAGCTTTTGAATGTGTTTGCTCTTTCTTCTCTAGTTCTTTTAATTGTGATGTTAGGGTGTCAATTTTAGATCCTTCCTGCTTTCTATTGTGGGCATTTAGTGCTATAAATTTCCCTCTACACACTGCTTTGAATGTGTCCCAGAGATTCCGGTATGTTTTGTCTTTGTTCTCGTTGGTTTCAAAAAGCATCTTTATTTCTGCCTTCATTTCATTATGTACCCAGTAGTCATTCAGGAGCAGGCTGTTCAGTTTCCATGTAGTTGAGCAGTTTTGAGTGAGTTTCTTAATCCTGAGTTATAGTTTGATTGCACTGTTGTCTGTGAGACAGTTTGTTATAATTTCGGTTCTTTTACATTTGCTGAGGAATGCTTTACTTCCAACTATGTGGTCAGTTTTGGAAGAGGTGTGGTGTGGTGCTGAAAATAATGTGTATTCTCTTGATTTGGGGGTGGAGAGTTCTGTAGATGTCTATTAGCTACACTTGGTGCAGTGCTGAGTTCAATTCCTGGATATCCTTGTTAACTTTCTGTCTGCTTGATCTGTCTAATGTTGACAGTGGGGTGTTAAAGTCTCCCATTATTATTGTGTGGGAGTCTAAGTCTCTTTGTCTGTCACTAAGGACTTTCTTTATGAATCTGGGTGCTCCCATATTGGGTGCATATATATTTAGAATAGTTAGTTCTTCTTGTTGAATTGATCCCTTTACCATTACGTAATGGCCTTCTTTGTCTCTTTTGATCTTTGTTGGTTTAAATTCTGTTTTTTCTGAGATGAGGCTTGCAACCTCTGCCTTTTTTTGTTTTCCATTTTCTTGGTAGGTCTTCCTCCATCCCTTTGTTTTGAGCCTATGTGTGTCTCTGCTCTGAATAGAGCACACTGAGGGGTCTTGACTCTTTATCCAATTTGCCAGTCTGTGCCTTTTATTTGGAACATTTATCCTATTTACATTTAAGGTTAATATTGTTATGTGTGAATTTGATCCTGTCATTATAATGTTAGCTGGTTATTTTGCTTGTTAGTTGATGCTGTTTCTTCCTAGCCTTGATGGTCTTTACAATTTGGCATGTTTTTGCAGTGGCTGGTACTGGTTGTTCCTTTCCATGTTTAGCGCTTCTTTAAGGGGCTCTTTTAGGGCAGGCCTGGTGGTTACAAAACCTCTCAGCATTTGCTTGTCTGTAAAGTATTTTATTTCTCCTTCACTTATGAAGCTTAGTTTGGCTGGATATGAATTCTCAGTTGAAAATTCTTTTGTTTAAGAATGTTGAATGTTGGCCCCCACTCTCTTCTGGCTTGTAGAGTTTCTGCCGAGAGATCAGCTGTTAGTCTGATGGTCTTCCCTTTGTGGGTAACTCGATCTTTCTCTCTGGTCGCCCTTAACATTTTTTCCTTCATTTCAACTTTGGTGAATCTGACAATTATGTGTTTTTGAGTTGCTCTTCTCGAGGAGTATCTTTGTGGCGTTCTGTGTATTTCCTGAATTTGGATGTTGGCCTGCCTTGCTAGATTGGGGAAGTTCTCCTGGATAATATCCTGCAGAGTGTTCTCCACCTTGGTTCCATTCTTCCCGTCACTTTGAGGTACACCAGTCAGACGTAGATTTGGTCTTTTCATATAGTCCCATATTTCTTGGAGGCTTTGTTCATTTCTTTTTATTCTTTTTTCTCTAAACTTCTCTTCACACTTCATTTCATTCATTTTGTCTTCTATTGCTGATACCCTTCCTTCCAGTTGATCGCATCGGTTACTGAGGCTTGTACATTCATCACATAGTACTCATGTCATAGTTTTCAGCTCCATCAGGTCCTTTAAGAACTTCTCTGCATTGGTTATTCTAGTTATCCATTCATCTATTTTTTTTCCAAAGTTTTTAACTTCTTTGCCATTGGTTCGAACCTCCTCCTTTATCTCAGAGTAGTTTGATCTCCTGAAGCCTTCCTCTCTCAACTCATCAAAGTCATTCTCCTCCCAGCTTTGTTCCATTGCTGGTGAGGAGCTGCATTCCTTTGGAGGAGAGGTGCTCTAATTTTTAGAGTTTCCAGCTTTTCTGCTGTTTTTTCCCATCTTTGTGGTTTTATCTACATTTGATCTTTGATGATGGTGATGTACAGATGGGTTTTTGGTGTGGATGTCCTTTCTGTTTGTTAGTTTTCCTTTTAACAGTCAGGACCCTCGGCTGCAGGTCTGTTGGAGTTTATGGGAGGTCCACTCCAGACCCTGTTTTCCTGGGTATCAGCAATGGTGGCTGCAGAACAGTGGATACTGGTGAACCACAAATGCTGCTGCCTGATGGTTCCTCCTGAAGTTTTGCCTCATAGGAGTACCTGGCTGTGTGAGGTGTCAGTCCACCCTTAATTGGGGGTGCCCCCCAGTTAGGCTACTCAGGATTCAGGGACACACTTGAGGAGGCAGTCTGCCCATTCTCAGATCTCAAGCTGCCTGCTGGGAGAACCACTACTCTCTTCAAAGCTGTCAGGGACATTTAAGTCTGCAGAGGTTATTGCTGTCTTTTGTGTGTGCCCTGCCCCCAGAGGTGGAGCCTACAAAGACAGGTAGGCCTCCTTGAACTGTGGTGGGCTCCACCCAGTTCGAGCTTCTGGGCCACTTTGTTTACCTACTCAAGCCTGAGAAATGGCAGGTGCCCCTCCCCCAGCCTCGCTGCTGCCTTGCAGTTTGATCTCAGACTGCTGTGCTAGCAGTGAGTGAGGCAGTTTGATCTCAGACTGCTGTGCTAGCAATGAGTGAGGCTCCGTCAGTGTAGGACCCTCTGTGCCAGATGTGGGATATAATCTCCTGGTGTGCCATTTGTGAAGCCCATTGGAAAAGTGCAGTATTAGGATGGGAGTGACCCGATTTTCCAGATGCCATCTGTCACCCCTTTCTTTGACTAGGAAAGGGAGTTCCCTGACCCCTTGCACTTCCCTGGGGACTTGATGCCTCGCCCTGCTTTGGCTCACACACTGTGCACTGCACCCACTGTCCTGCACCCACTGTCCAGCACTCCCCCAGTGAGATGAACCTGGTACATCATTTGGAAATGCAGAAATCACCCATCTTCTGCATCGCTCATGCTGGTAACTGTAGACTGGAGCTGTTCCTATTCGGCCATCTTGGCTCAACTGACTCTTCTGTTTTCTAGATTTTTCAGTACTCTTCTGTTTTCTAGATTAAGCCCTTCCTATGGAAAATTTTTCTCTCATCCTTATTTTTTTTTTTTAGCACATAAGACATCCTTAAAAAAATCCTGTTGTTTTAAGATTTTCTCCTTATCTTTGGTTTTTTAGTGATAAGTGGTTTGAAAATGAACTACATTTATATATTTCTCTTCACATTTCTTGTGCTTGAGTTTATCTGAGATTCTTAAAACTGTGGGTTTATTGTTTTCAGCAATTTTGTATTTTTTCCTACTATTATTTCTTCAATTTTCTGGGTTTTTTTTTAGCTTTTGTTTTGTTTATTCTCCTTTGGGTATTCCAATAACATGTAAGTTATGCTACTAAAAGTTGTTCTACAGCTCATTGATCTTTTTTTATAATGTGTACTTTCTTTCTGTGATTTATGCTGGGTGGTTTCTACTGTGTTTGCAGGGTTGGCCTAGTGCAACTCTGTGGCTTTCTTGAGACATTAGAATAGTACAGAATTTCATTTAAAAATTTTAACCAACACATTATGTTTACTCATGGTTGAAGGCAAAGCTCTTGGCTGTTCCTCTTTTTTCTGCCTTACTCTTACCAATGTAGATGACAGAGACTTGCAGACTCATCTAAGCCTTTTAAGACTCCATACCATGTTTAAAAAAATCATAACTGCTTTTTTGGTTACATATTATAGAGTCATTATTTAATTCTGAATCTAGCTTTAAATTTTTGTTAAAAGTAGGAAATATTTTTTGTTCCCACTTAATGCTATTGAGTAGGTATATTCGTGTTGCTGCTTACTTGAAGACTAATAATTATAGTTGGCCATGAAGCAAAAATCACATATTTCTAAATTACCCTTTCAAAAGATTCATTAAGTTGCCTGTAAATCACAATGTAGACCAAAGTATTTATGCAGTACTTTAGAGACTCTCAATAACGACAAATATCCAGGTTTAACTCTAGTAGAACAGTTGAGTACCAAATAGTTTGCATTTTATCATCTAATGTGCATCAAAAATAAAATTTTAAGCATGAGAATTACACTCAGAGCAGTGAGATGCTCAAAGTATGAGAGGCATTTAGGATGTGAAAGATTTTGTGAATGTGGTCTTGGGATTACTCACTGTGTGCCTTTCAGCCACCTCCCCTCTCCCTCTCCTTTCATTGCTTTCTTCTCCTTGATTTTGAGTTGACTGTTGTATATTTATAATGGAATTCCCCAGTGTCATATTGTCTCAACAGCACATTATGAAACAAGTACTTTTAAATTTACATTCAAACACAGAGAAGTAGAGGTTCTTCTTTGAATGAACCGTACATTGCCTTTGGGGGGTGGTCATTATGTATAATTTTTAAAAATTGCTAACATCTAAAGCTAAAATTCATTTTTTTGTATTAAGTCTAATACATTTTTTAACTTAAGTGTAGATTTTTTTAAATGCTCAGTAAGGGTTTTATTTATGCGACTTTTGTTTTATTTATACGATTTTGCAATTTGATTGTTTCATTCATTGCTTTCTTTGTAATACCATTTCTTCCAAATATCATGCTTTCATTGGTTTCATGAACAGATTTATACTTTAGAGTGTGAGCAAGGATGTTCTGTTAAATAAATTGGAAAATTAATCCTCCCAAATTTATATTGTCTTGTGGAAGTGAAGAGTGTTTCCTTTTGTAGCATTTCATCCAGTTTTCTCCCCATCCTTTGATACGTGAACAAATTACATGAGTGAAGAACACCACTGTTTTCTTAAATAACTTTTCAACTTCAGTAAGTCATGCAAGGATCAAATGTGAGAGAAATAGAGAACCTCAGGATCAACTCAAGTACTTGGAAAAAAGTACTGAAAAATGATGTGGGGTAGTTTCCAAACTGACCTGCTCAGCATCGAAAGGATCTTGTTTCTTAAGGAAGCCATGGAGTTTTATCAGCTTAAAAGTGAGTGGTTTGTAAAATGAAATTTTTTTTCTTTTAAACTTACTTTTGAAACTTCCATTCTTTTTCGTGGATTGTGGTTTGTTAGAATAGTGATTATTTTGTTTTTATAAGATGTTTCTTGTATTTTTATTTATTTTTTTAAGGCAGAGTCTTGCTCTGTCGCCCAGGCTGTAGTACAGTGGCTCGATCTCAGTTCACTGCAATCTCCACCTCCCAGGTTCAAGCGATTCTCCTGCCTCAGCCTCCTGAGTAGCTGGGATTAGAGGCGCCTGCCACCACACCCAGTAATTTTTGTATTTTTAGTAGAGATGAGGTTTCACCATGTTGGCCAGGCTTGTCTCAAACTCCTGACCTCAAGTGATCCACCAGCCTCAGCCTCCCAAAGTACTGGGATTACAGGTGTGAGACACTGTGCCTGGCCTGTTCCTTGTATTTGATGATGAAAATCTGTTATTGACAGGCACCCAGCCTGTTTCTTGTATTTTATGATGAAAATCTGTTACTGACAGTAAGAGGATGGGGGCTCAGGTTAGCAACAGGGTGTTAGAAAAGCAACAGTAAAATTTTGGTTCTCAAAACATTTGATGTCTTATTCCTTTTTTTGAACATGTGTTTTGCTAAAAAAGGCCAATTTCGGTTTTCCATATTTTCAGATTATTTTCATTTTTACATCAGAGGTTTTGAACAGATGCTATACAAAAGTATTCATTTATTTATTCAACAAAATTTAGTGCTGGTTATGTTGCAAGCACTTAGTGAACTTCATGGGGTACGTGCCTCAGATACTTTTATGAATGTAATGGCAACATCAAAAACGTTGCCCTTATGCACCTTATAAACCTTTAATTTCAAGGCATGTTGATGAGTACCTGTTGTCTAGGCTGGTTTCCAACTCCTGGGCTCGAGTGACCCTCCTGCCTTGGCCTCTAAAAGTGCTGGGATTACAGATGGGAGCCACTGAACCAAGCTACTTTGTATAATTTTTAACATAAACATAAATATTTTGAGAAATAGAAATGTTAAAACCCTTAGAGGAAAATATATTGTCTACAATAGAAAAAAAAATCAAACAAAATACAACAAATACAACAAAAAATTATCAAAATTTTCAGAGGAACAAAACAAAATCTAGCTTTACAATCTTCAGAATTCAAACCCATTATATCAAACATACAAAGAAACATATTCAAAGAAAAAGGCAATCAATAGAGACTGACCTCGAGATGACCCAGATGTTGGAATTAGTGTGGATTTTTAAAGTAGTTATTGTAATTCTTAGTAATATCAAAACCCCAAAAACCCTTAAAATAAATGGATAGGAAATCACAGCAGAGAAGAAGAAACTACAGTAATAACAAAGGCTCAAGTGGAAATTCTAGAAGTGAAAAAGTTTTCGAAATTAAAAAATAATAATCAGTTGTGTTCAGGAGCAGCTTGGAGGTGGTAAAGAGTCAATGAACCTTAAAATACAATTGATTATTAAAAACTGGAAAATATTTAACACATCTTTATCTTGCCTTTTTCCTTAACATATGTAGATCAAGGGAGTCACTGAGAATCAATTTTAGGGAGAGTTATAAAAATCTTAACTTTGCAACTATAACTTTGTCATCAATGTAATAACTGGAAAAAATAATTTACATTTCAGAGTCTTTAATCTTTGTATTTTTTTTGAAAAGGAGCCTTCACCAAGATTCTTTAAAAATTCTTGCTCTGTCCTACAGTACAGCCTTACAGACTCAGGGATATGGTCCTCTAATGGATCTGTACCACCTCAGTTCTCTGATTGTCGCCCTCCTTTGGTGAAAATTAAAGCTTATTTTCATTTCATGTTTAGGATGTAGTATGTTCTTGTTGGGAAAAAATGAAGTTGCTTGAGAAATAAGTGCCTTCAGTATCACTGTGTGTCACTTAATAATTATGACTAATATCTACTTTTACCAATTGCTGCAATTTGATCCTTAAACAGCCATCTTTAAATTATACTTTTTCTTTGGTTAAAGAAAAGTAATTATAATAGACATTAATTACTTTTACATAATTTTCTTATGTGGACTGCCATTCTTAGAACTAAAACTTTCAGATGTTTATATTACAAGTACAATTATTATTTATTATTATTGTCATCTCTTTTTTTCTGTAGCCAAATGTAATCAACTCTCTTCCTTTTACTTCCTTTTTTGAATCAAAATGTTACACTTATACAAACAAGAGCAATAGCTCTATATCTGGATCACTGCAGTGCCTAGAAGATACAACAGCACAATTTACAAATCCAAATTTCCAGGAATTTTTTGCACACACCTCTAGTACAAAAGATGCTTCAGAGACTAGAGGGTCAGAGGGCAAAGAGAGAAAATATTCAACTCCCAGCTCAGGTCAAAAGGGAAGAAAGCCTGGTGTTGAAAGAAATCCGAGAATGACTGTGTCTGCAACTCGCTCTTTTCTGTAAAGTATTCATGGTGTTTTAGTTAAAATATTTTTTCTTATGATGGTCAATAATATTAATAGTTATGCTTTGTAAAGGAATTTATTCTTTACTTATAATTAATGGATCATTCTAAATTATTATATGTTTAGTTGCTATAGTAAGATGATGTCAAAGATTTG
>NW_026652405.1:0-73451 GCF_009828535.3 Hylobates moloch | reverse complement strand
TATAGTGACTGAGAAGGGCACATGAGAGGGATTTTGAAAGAACTATCCCTAGAAAGATTTGAAACAAAATGTGGAAGATGTAAGAGCCGATGTCAGGTTTTGGAGTTGTGGCTGTAGGCTTGCTTTAGTTACACACACTGGCAAACACTGGCATCTCAATGCAGGAGATACTCTATCCACTAGCATTATGTAGCTAGCATTGTACTATAGTACGGTTAACGACTGAGTGGAATTCAGTAATTAAGAGTGAGAATTTCTGCACTAACAAAAGACACTTACCTCTACTGCCTCTCAAGTAGGCCTTCATTTCTGAACTTTGAACCACTCCTAGGACAGGGAACTGATAGTTTAATTGTTGGGTTGCTTGTATCTGTTTCCTTATTCTTCTAAATTGAAGCTGCCCTCTTAATGATTAAATTATTTTTCAAACTTTTAAATTGTAAAATATATAATAAAAAGTGCACAAAGCAAACATGCTTAGCTTATTTAATTAGCACCAGTGTGACCATCTCTCTATTTAAGAAATAGAATTGCTCTATTATTTGTCTCACAGAAAAACCTCACTAATCCAGAGAACTGGGAGGAGCAGGGATATTTTATATTGATGAAAGGTAAGACAATAATAATTCGTGAAGGATCTTATTCCCTTTTAGGTTTAGACAATAACTGAGAAACCCTGGAGTGGCAAAGTTTTTCAACAGAGGTCCTGGAACACCAGCTTTAGTAGAGAACACTGGCTTTGATAGAGATGTCTAATTGTAATTAGCAAGTGATTGGATGTGAATGATGCTTGACTGAAGATTTTTAAAAATGAGATTTCCTTTTTTATATTATCACTTTTCTTGAAATCTATTCTATATGGACAATAGACAATTAAACTTCCATTCAGCTCTAATTTCAGTAATTGCAAATTCTGAATGAGTAGAGGTGAAATAAGAAGCATTTACTGTGTTTGAAAATTCGGGCTATAAATGGTATAGGTGAGCAATACACTTCTGAATGTCTTTATCAAAACATCCCTGTGGGTAAAGAAGAGGAAACTGGAAACCCTAGAGATTCTGGTGGACTGACTGAGAAACCTCCACTGCAAACCTGAAATTTGTTAGCATCTTTGTGTTTTATTTTTAAACTTGATACAAACTTATTCATGTTTAATTTAACATATTAAAAAACACCACCAACACCAAAGTTTTTATGGAAAACAGGCTTTCCAAAAAGATATGCTGTGGTTGAATGCAGCTTCACAGATTCTCTGGGACCCAGCTGGTACTCTCAGAGGAAGGTATATTTGTATCTTAATGATGTGAAGATACATGTATTTCATCTCTCTCCCAGTTGTTTATTTATTTCACCAAGAAAAAGTAAACAACAACTTATAAATATTTTCTTCTTGTTGATCTTGGTAAAATTATTTACTTAACCAGCATTTATGAAGGTCCCCCTGTGGCCTAGGTACAGTGCACGTAGCTAAAGATATTAACATGAACGGAGCCCAGCTTCAGCTTTGGAAGGGCAGGAGCATAGCTGAGTGGGGAATATGGATGTAAACAAGTTATTACATCAGAGTAATTTATGTATTTGTTCATTTGCCTGGGAGAAGTGAGGCCCCAAACAGCATTTTGTTCAAAAAAAGAATGGCTTATATTCTTTATCCCATGCGTGTCTGCCATTTTGTCATAGCCATGTGCGTTCAACACTTGAAATCCATTTGCCTTATGAAATGCTTATGGAATCATGATTTCTAGAAGTAATTTAAAGTTTGCTGAATGCACATGCTGTCCTATAAGTGATAGGATTGTTCCATCATTTCTGACAGAAATGACACATGCAATTAACATGTGTTCTTTTAAAATAATACTATTAACAAAGCAAGTGTATCCCCTCCACTGATATCTCTGTCTGCGAACCCAGATCCTGCAGGTATTTTAAAGTCTAGCTTGGTGCCCACCTTTTCTATTCAGCACCGCTTGACTGTGTCAGTTTGTATCGATTTCCTGCCTGTCTGAACTCTCTTTGCATTTACGTTATTTTCTGCCTGTCCGGCTTGCTAGAGCAGAGATCCCGAACTCCATCCTTTCTCGTTTCTTGAGCAGGGTTCTTGAGAAATGGATGATGGAGGTTTCTCCAGCAAATGTTTCTTCTGTGTCCCTCGTCAGAGTGGCAGCCACACACCTCCGTCTAGTCTCAGGTCTCTGCCCTGACAGTCGTGAGACTCCCTTCTGGTTTCTCTCTTAACCCCTAGAACTGAGAGGGCCCCGGGTTTGCTGTGAATTCCTTTTCTTCTAGGGCCCAGCTGGCGTCCCCTCCCACTCCTATCCCAGTATTTTCAAAGCAGTAGATACCTCAGTCATCAGCCCACTGAGAAGGCAGAGCCACTTGTCCCCTTTGGCTCACTCTTCATTCTTTCCACTAAAACTCCATCCTCAAACCAGTGGCCTTAAGGTACCGTTTTGACCTCTGTGTGTCCTTCATGTTTGGCCACCTTTGAGTGTGAGCTCAGTTTGTGATGGGTATGTTGTGTTTTAGTGTTGCTTGATAAACAGTCTTAATCATTTCTTTGTATTTGGCAAAATTCCTTCGTTCGCTTTAGCTCATTTTAACTTTAGAATAACTTTAGTTCAACTCTGAGAGGCAAGCAGGCTGCCTTTATTCTTATTTCTACTTGATAGGAAAAGAAACCAAAGGCTAAAAATTCTTAGTGGCCTTGTTCAATGTCAGAAAAATTGTAAACGATGAAGTCATTTTCAGTCATGTGCTCTTCTAAAACACAGTTCTTTTGCTTCTCTTCATTTATATTTCATGTATTTTAATCTATTTTTACTAATTTGACATGTCACTTGAGGGCCAGCTCATGCCATAAATATCTGAATCCTTTAAAACACTAAACAGTTTAACTTACCATACATTTATTGGATATAAAGAGTAGTAGTTTCCTCATTTAGTGAGAGTCTTTATGTATTAGACTCCCTGTTGGATGTTTTCCATAAGTTTCCCCTCATTCTCATCATACCTCTGCTGGGTAGATTTTATCAATACTTTGGTACCATTAATATGCATTGGGATAACTTGGGAATCTTATTAAAATGTTAATCCTGGTGCAGTAGGTCTGGGCAGGGCCCAGGTTTCTGCATTTGTAACAAGGTTCCCAGGTGAGTTGGATAGTCATGGGTGCAGTCTGAGTAGCATGCTGTTTATAGGTGAAGAGACTTTGGCTCTAAGAGATTAGGTGATTTTTCAAAGATAACACAACTGGAAGTGGTAAAGCCTTATTCAAACGCTGATCTTGCTCCCTGGAGAGTTGCCTTCCAAGTGCAGTAAGACAGATACATTCAAAGCGATCTTTGGAATGTACTTTAATGTGGAATTTACTCTAATGGAGTGTAATGGGAGGAACTTAGGTAGGAACTATGATTTGAATCGGATCTCAAAAGACTGGTAAGACTTTGACTGACAAAGATGGGACCAAAGGACTTTTTGGATAGCAAGAACAAAAAGGGAACAAGGACACAGAATGTAGGAGTGTACAGAACATCTTCTGGGAATGGTGAGCTGGTGGCTGTGGCTGATGCCTGGGGAGAGGTGTGCTGTAGCTTTAAAGGGAGGCTGAGGTTGGATGGGAGAGCAGAGTAGACCGGGGAACCACTGGGAGATTTGGAGGAGAGTGTCTGTGATAGCGCATTGTAGGTGCTCAGGAAATGTGCATTGGTTGATTGAATGTAATCTAGTCTTTAGTCATCTGTTGCCCATGTTGCACCATTGACATCTCCACAGAATTCTGTGGCTTGGCTAAAAGGCCACAGGATTACCCCAAGATGACCTTTACTGTTGTTTACATAGAGCTTTCTTAATAGTCTCTTTGCCTTTGGCAATATAGGACATGTTACTTTTTCCTCCTTTTCCCAATTTTTTTTTTGGCTAAGAAAATGCTGCTTTTGCACAGACCAGTAATACACATTCTTCTTAAAAGAAGCATTGTTCCTTCAGTAGCAACTTGTAATGGGAAAAGTGGAACAAACACAAAATACAATTCTGGTCTGAATGGAGACCGGTTTTTCTTTGTGTGAATAACCAGCATTCCAGTCAGGTTGCCACAGTGATGCTGAGATATAACTGTTCATGCCAGCAGTCAGAGAATGTTGCCCAATTAGTTATTCTCAGCTGCTAGGTTACCTTGACAGTGGCTCAAAAAGCAGGTTTTGAGTTCAAAGGCACTCAAAAAAGAGCAGTCGAGGACTTGCAATTCTGTTGCCCTCAGTGGGGTGCAGAGACTACAAGCGCCAGCATGCTCTGGTTTAGGCCATGTAGGTGTAGTCAGCCTTGTGAATGTAGGCACCTTATAAAAATTCTGGTCTTTCCTTGCCCCCTGTATCATCAGGAGCTTTGGAAGGGATTTTACTGTTTCTGGGAGCTGCCTTCAGATATTGCATGTGGGAGACAGTGAGGAGAATGTATGTTTTGGCATTGGAGGCTCTTGTAGCCTTGCTTTTTTTCTCTTGTGAGCAATCTACTTCACAGGATTGATGCAGAGATGAAATAAAATAACCTTTGCAAAATACCCTGCAGAATGTCTGGGGCATGGGGAGATATTCAGTGTGAAGCAGTTCTTCTCAAATATTGTTTCAAAAGTTACAAAGCATTATACAATATGATTATTATTATCATCAGTTTTTGGTCTTTTCTATTCTTTCAGTCAGAGTAGAGTAGGATAGGATATGGTAACGAACACTCTTAGAGGCTTTATATAACTAAAGTTTATTTCTTGACCATGCCACATGCCCAGAGTGGGTCAGTAGAGGACTCTATTCATCAGCTATCCAAGTACCAGACTAATGGAGGCATCATGTCCACATATGCTTCCACAGTCATCACAATGATTTGAACTGTCAGTCACATATTCCATCTGGAAGTGGAACATCACTTCCATGCACACCTTATTAGCCAAAGTAAATCATGCGGCCCCATCCAGCTTCAAGAGGAGTAGGGAAGTGCCACCCTATAACATGACAGCAGGAGGAGAAATAGAACACTTATTCAGGCCGGGCGCGGTGGCTCATGCCTGTAATCCCAGCACTTTGGGAGGCCGAGGCAAGGGGATTACCTGAGGTCAGGAGTTCGAGACCAGCCTGGCCAACATGGTGAAACCCTGTCTCTCCTAAAAATACAAAAATTAGCTGAGCATGATGGCATACGCCTGTAATCCTAGCTACTTCAGAGGCTGAGGCAGGAGAATTGCTTGAGCCCGGGAGACGGAGGTTCCAGTGAGCTGAGATCATGCCACTGCCCTCCAGCCTGGCTGACAGAGCGAGACTGTCTCAAAAAAAAAAAAAAAAAAAAAACAAGATTTATTCAACAACCATAGTGACTGCCACCTCTACCAAAGATCAAAAGGCTAATGGAGAAGAGTACTTTAAAGAAGGAATGTTAGTTAAACATAAATGAATGAAAATATCTGAACAGTAAACTTCAAAGTAAATCAATTAGATTTCAGCTGCATCAAACAGAAAACTCAAAATATTAGTGGGTTAAGGAAGATAGAAGTTTGTTTCTCTTTCAAGATAAAGAAGTTCAGACATAGGCAGCTTAGTGGTAGCATGGTAGTTCCATGATCATCAAAACCATAGGATCACTTTATTGTTCTGCTATAATAATCTTAGCATAAGGCTTCCATTCTTAAATTCACCTCAGGATCAGAAATGGCTGTAGTGTTCTAGCCATTACATCTGCATTCCAGGCAGCAGAAAGGAGGAGGGAGAAAGACAGAAGAACCCTTCTTCCAGCTAAGTCAGCTCCATCTGGGCAGCCCTACTGAATGCCCCACATAGTAATTCTGCTTACATACCATTGGCCAGAATTTAGTCATGTATTCATTCCTAGCTTCAGTGGGACAAGGGCATGTAGATTTTGAGCTGGGTGCATTTCCTCCCAAATAAAATTGGAATTTTTGTTAAGGAGCAGGGGGAGAATGAATATTGGGTGGCCTTGATCCATCTCTGTTACAGTAACTTAAGATGCAAGCTTTAGTTAAGTAGGAATGACAGAGAAAAGATGGCTCTATATGCTATCATTTTCCATTCTATGCTCTGCAGAATGTCAGTGCTTAGAGGAGATACAAAGCTTCCTTAAAGAGTGTTCTGTGGCCAGACAAGTTAGGAAAATGTGAAAAGCTTTGCCCTGTCTTGGAGATTCACAGGGTACATTAACACATTAAAAGCTTTGAGAGGCCTTGCAGTAAAGAAACCCCTAACCTGCTAATCTTTTTAACCTAGTGTTCCCAAACTTATTTGACAGTGGAAATTCAACACCCATGGAAATCTGGAGGGACAAAAGGGCTGGCTTTAGCTTCTTGAGTCTGCCAAAAAGCTTTTAGATCCTTGAACAGATAGTATAAAGCCCCCATTCCAAAATATTATCTGCCTTGCAAAACTAATAAGCAAGCAAACAAACTTGTATATCCTTCATGGTGGCCTAGCCATAGAGATAAAAGCCTTGAAAAAAAATAGATGCAAATGAAGCCCTGTTATTAACATCTGTATGAGATTTATAAGAGTTGGTATTGGTCAGCCATCTGTACCATTACTGGTGACACCAAGTGATGGACTAAGATTGGTTTGTACCTCTGCCAGATGACAGGCCCCTGCTCCAGGTAGCTATTGTTGGGCTCCTGGCTGTTCCTACATGGCTCTGGGCCATCTCACCCTTCTCTGGAAATGGGAGAGTAACAGATGATCTAATCAACCAGCCAATATTTCCCTACTCATAGAAAAGTCCTGGGCCCTTGGCCAAAAGGCATTAACCCTGCCCCTTTCAGTGTGCACAACTCTTGCCCTCATCAGAGGTTCCCTCTGCAAAGGGGCAAAGAAGGAAGCTCCCTGTATTGTGAAGAGGGGTGGGGACAGGTAGGCAGCTGGTAAAGGGGGCCTTATACTCCTATTAGACTTAGAATAGGGTTAGGTCCCTTTTACCTAAAAGTTTCACCTCTGCCTGTAATCAACTTCATGGTTGCTTACAGGTGCAGGAAGAACTGCTGAAAATGCTTTCAAGCAAGTAACATGTCATTGGTCTGTTGTAAGCAGGTGGTAAATGAGTATCTCTGGAGGAATGGTCCCATTAAGGCTCTTCTTCAAAACAGAACCTTAAATTGTTCCCTAATCTTTCTTTCTTAATTATTTAGGAAACCAGCTCTTGTCTTTAAATCCATCTCCTGCAGTTGCTATCTTTTTCTTCATCTAAGTATCTTAAAAAAGGCAAAAGGCCAAAATATTTGCTAGTCTGGTTCCCATCATTTCCTCCTCGTTTTGCTGGAAATACTGGAAAGTTACCCTGTCCTGACAGGTCTGGAAGGATCCCATTTTTGTATTTTTAGTAGAAATGGGGTTTCACCATGTTGGTCAGGCTGGTCTCGAACTCCTGACCTCGTGATCTGCCCGCCTCGGCCTCCCAAAGTGCTGGGATTACAGGCGTGAGCCACTGTGCCCGGCCTGCATGTATGCTTTTTAAAAGACTTTTTTAGAAGAGCTGAGAAAAATTACAGGAGGTGGTGGAGGTAGCTATCCTTGTCCAATATCTGCCTTGTGGCTTAGTACCCTGAAGAATTTTCTTAACCTGCCTTATGGAGTTGATGTGCCTTTCTCTGACTCTGAATGTGTTAGAAAACAGTCTCTGAACACACAGTTGGGGCTTGTGCATTCCTTGTGTGCACAAGCAGGTTTGTAGTCGTGACTCGGGAATTTCAGGTCAAGAAGCATGAGAAGGGCTGGCCAGTGAATCCCAGCAGCTGACAAAGGATTAAAATAGCTGTGCTATGCACCAAAATCAGAAAAAATATTCAAGTCAGTGTTACAAGAAGTCCTTGGATTGTTCTCTTTTCAGTTTTATATTCTTAGTTGTATATACTTATTTATGCAATGTAAGCTAGTAGACAATAATCAATTTATGTCGAATTCTTTGTTTTCATCTGTAAGGAAATAATTTTGAACCGAGCTAACTGTGAGTATGAATATGCTAAGTCCGTGAACCGAGAAAAATATATTTTGACAATATTATTTGTCTTTTATGCTGATATATATGCATGTGACCTACTAAATGGACTGTCAAACTGGCCGTGTGCACTATATCTTCTTACATCATTTCTGGAAATAAATGAAATCGATTTCTTAACCCAACTACCTACATTTTGCAAAAGAACAGCAGGGCCTGCCCATCCTACCTACCGTCCTTGTTTCCTTCCTTTCCAGGCTCACTTTTTGAAAGGCAATGAGTGATTCCGTCAGTTTACCAAAGGGTTAAATCGAACAGAGGGAAAAACTAGAAGTCAAAAGACGTAGGTCTTCATTTAGCTCTGCCACTAACTAGGATAAGACCTCAGATAAATCACCTAAACGCTCTTGCTGGAGAAATCTGTGATTGTATAAGTATATACAGCCTGTCTGGGCCTCTCTTTGCTCTTCTGTAAAATGGGTAGAGATATTTTATTGATATGATCTCAGAAATCCTCGCTGCAAATGTCACAGACCTTACCGCATTGTGGCTGTCGGTGGTAGAACTGGTGATGCAAGGACTTGCTCCATCCAGATAATATTTATTGAATATCTCCGATGTCCCAGTCACGATCGAGGTATTGGAGATACTGCAGTGGACAAAACCAATAAAAGTTACTCATTCTCGGAGTAAAGAAGTTATTCTTTCTTGAGTAAAGAATTTTTAGCGAACACTTTTTAAGCACTTACAATATGCTAGATATTGCTTTACACATTTTATATATATTATTATATCAAATAATCCAGCAAAGTAGGTACTACCATTATCAGTATTTTATAGTTGAGGAAACAGGCATAGAAAGATTAAATAACATGCCCAAAGTCATATGGCTAGAAAATGGTGAAGCTGGGATTTGATTCAGGCTTTTAGAGTCTGTGGTTTTCACTATTATGCTATACCACCTCTCACTGTCAATTAACTGGTTAGCTTAAAGTAATTAGTTCATCCTAGCTAAAGGCAAAATAGGAAAAAAAGAAACTAGCTTCAGATAGAAATCTGAGAGCCTGTTTGCTCTCCCTCTCTGGGGCTTCTGGCTCTGAGCAACCATGGTGTAGACAACTTCTATGCTCCCAGCCACTCGGCTCGTTGTGGTTGCCTGTCCTGAGGTCACTGCCCATTCTCTGGCTCCATTGTTAACCCACAAGGCCTTCAGCATCTCCGTAACCCCAAGTTAATTTCAGCACTGGCCGTTTGTAGAGAAATGAGTAATAATGGACTTGGATTCAAAATACCTGGATTTGAATCCGGGCTCTACCATGAACCAATGCTGTCATCACCTTGGGAAACTTCTCTTAATACCACCAGCAACAGCAGTATATCAGTAGCCATTATTTATTAAGCACTGCCATGCATTGTGCTAAATGCTTTATATATGTTGTTTTGGATTCTCAGAACCATCTTCCACGACAGGTATTTTTACCTTTACTTTACAGTCTGGTCTTGCCTGCTGTCTCTACCACTTACTGTTTAATCTTGGGCAAGTTACTGAATTCCTTGACGCCTTAGTTTTACCATCTGAAAATTGGGGTTAGTAATACCTATTTCTCAGGTTGCTATAAGGATGAAATATGAAAATGTATGGAAAGCATTTAGGCTATGGCGTATCCCAGCGACAATGATGATGTCTATTATAGCTTATTGTATAGCTTAAGGTTTTGCAGCGATGAATCCGAGGAGTGATGTTTCAAATCCAGTTCTAAAGGCTGACTTTGTGAGGACAGGCTGGAGCTGCAGGGTCTTGAGTGAAGCAGCTGAGCAGGGGCAGGGTGATCTAAAGCAGTGTCACTGCTGGCTGCTGCACATTAGCAGGTGAAACTAAGCAGACTGCAAACCAAACAGGAGGTGAGGAGGCTCCAGTCTTCCTGTTCTGAGAGATGAAAGCCAAACTGGAAGCTACCAGTATCGAGGGTCAGTTCCTGGAGGTTTGGCTGTGACTATGTTTTGATTCTGCCAGTAGCCAGCAGATCACTGAGGGGCTGGTATTGGTAAGAGGATACCAATACTAGCCAGGAACAGCTCTATCGGAGCAGTTTGTGTCCTGGAGTCAGCCTACACTCAGGACAGCCCTTCCCAAAAGATGATGCTTGACACAGGGAGCTGGGGAGTTACCTAGAACATTCATACGCAGGATGCGACATCGTAAAAATGCAGGGCAAAGGGCACTTTCCCAAATTACAGATGAAAAAAACTGGAATATGAGGGGTGAAAGAACTCTAGTAAGGAGTGGAATCCAGACTTGAACCCTAATTGTTTTGGACCAGTCCTGTGATAGGTTTGCATAGTTTAATTTGTCCTACACTGATAATCAAGTAAGAAAAATCAACAATCAATATTTTACCTACCTATACCCATATCTCTCTCATCTATCTATCTATCTATCTCTATATATTTATGTTTTTTACTTGAATTATCTATTCCAGTTGAGATGACTTCTTTGGGCCAGCAGGTTAATGAAGATATGCTTCTGGGCTATATTCCAGATCTCCTGGATCAATACTTTTGGAGCACCTTTTCTCATATGCTGCTTGTCATTATGATGATCTAATCACTGTGTACGTGTAGTAATTTGCTCATGTCTGCTTCCTTCCTTAGATTGGAAGCACCATGAAGCAGGGGCCATGTACCCCACTGCCTCTACCTTGGACAGTGTATAACACAAAGTAGGTGGTGAGGGAGGGTGCCAGGTAGCAGTCAGGGATTAAATAAATCTTACTGTGTAAAGCAAGACCTTTGACTCTGCGAACCTCTACTGCTTTAGAAGAGGGGAAGTTAAAGTAAAAAATTACCTTTGAGGGACCTTGCCTGGCCGTGAGTGCAGCATAAACTAGAATCCGGGGGTTGTTGAGTCAGCACAGTTTCCTAATGCTGTACTTTCGAAGATGATGTTGAAAAGCCTGAAGGCTCAAGATAAATGTGGAGAGTTCTCCTACTGTTCCTGTTTTCTTTGTTCTGTTTTGCTTTTGTAAGCATATGCTTGTCAGTTAGGGCTGAAACCAAACAAAACAGCTGCTAAATATGGTTCTGAAAGAAATAACATTTTGGTCTTCTTAAGGCCCATAAGTTTAGAGTAAGCACAATCGTTTGGCAGATGTCAATAGGGAATCCGGGGGTAGCAGTCATTCTGGGAGCACTATCAGCCATCCGTATTCTGTCGGGTGTATTTTACCCTGCCAGAGGACTGGTGGCCTCAAGTAAAAGATTCTGTCACAGAACGGCTGTGTCTTTAAGAGGCGTTTTGGAGGAGGGGTGTCTGGAGTCTGTGTAGGCCATTTGCTCATGATCTGTGTCAATTTCATTTTCAAAGAAGTGGGGAGGCATTGGAAAGAATATGTATCATCTTTTATGATGTGAAGGAAATAGTCATCCTAGTTATAGATTTAAGTTTGCCTTTTTCAATCTTTGGGATTTAGCCCAGTGGTGTTATTTAGTGTTCTTATAAATCCAGTATCATTCAGAGGACCTGGAGGAATTAAAGCATAACCTAGTGGCAGGGAATATCAAACCCTAGATCTTAAATCTCTCCTCTCTGCTGTGAAGCTAGGCTTGAGCCTGCCAATGCCATCTAAATTTCATCAGCTGAAAGAAAGAGTATTTATTTCAACATCCCAGGAACCCCCAAAACTTAATGCGCCTTCTCAATTAACTAATTTTTAGAGAGACATACATTTTGTCCATAAATATCTGACTCTGTTTGCTAAGCATGTGGTGGGTAATATTATTGGTTGAAAAGCAATAGGTTTTCCTTTACTGGCCAGATTAGTTTTATTGGCTTTTTTAGTTGAAAAACTATAAAATGCAGACTGAATTTTACTGTGGCATATTCTTTGTTTATTACATGAACTCATTTTCAAAGATGAAAAAGAAAAGGGAGGAAGAAAATGAATATTTATGAAAGTCCTATTACATATCAGGCCCCAAGCTAGTCTAGACACTTACAGTTCTCATAATAGCTCCCAAGGGAGGTAATCCTGTCCACATTTTAAAGATGAAGAAACTGAGGTTCAAAGCAGTTCTGAAACTGGCTGAAGGTTAGAGAGCTACCAGGTGGTAAATCAAGGGCTGGGAATTATGGTTCCATGAAGCTATGGTATAGTGGTTAGGAATTCAAGGTTTGGAGTCTGACCATCTGAGTCAACATCCTAGCTCTGCCGCTCATTGGTGGTGTGACCTTGACTAAGCATTTAATCCCTCCGTGCCTCCGTTTCCTAATCTGTAAAATAAAGATAATGATAGCATCCACTTGATAAAGCTGTGATAAATGAGCTATTCATGAAAAATGCTTAGAATCGTTTCTGACACCTAAGTCCTCATGAAATGTTCACTATTACTGTAATTTTTATTGTCATGACTAACCAAGTTTGCTTTTATCAGTACTGGCTGAAAAATTACATTTTCTTTCAAGGAATAGTCTGCCTTTTGATATGTAGTTATATTTCATTATGAAATATGTAAACTACTCTACCTTAGAATTAAATTCTCTTCTCAGCCTCCCAGCAAAGGTTAAGATCTGAATAAAGGCATGTGTGGCCAACAGGGATTCTTGACTTTGGTAAATGTCAATGATTTGCTCTTTTCTCCTTGGTGTATGTAACTTTCTTCCATGCTGCTCATCCTGGCTTTAAGAGCAGCTAAGCAAACACAAGAGGGAGAATTAAGTGGATTTCTTATCTCTTAGCTTTCCTGTCTTTGTAACGTGATTATTAGGTACAGCTTCCTCTCCTTGCTGCACATTCTGTTGGCCACATTCTGACAGCCTGTCTTCTCAATGCACGTGAGGCACAGTTTACTTCAACAGGCTCTATGGATTTTATTTTTTTTTAAGCTGGGAATACTACAGGGGCTTTTACATGTGACAGCTTTGTCCACTTGGGATTGGGGTAAAGAGGATAGAGGGCACAGTGGTAGAACAACTTGTCTAGATTTAAAAGAAATGATGTAAGTTTGCTAGACCTTTGGCTCTACATTCTGATGCCATTTTCTGTGACTTCCACTATACCTGTCTTGAAGAATCGGGAGTGGGACATCAACCTTATTCAGTAAATAGTTATATCTAGCAGTTGTGTATTGGACAGCATGCTAAGTGCTGGAAATACCAAGATAAATATGTTACAGTGCTTGCTCTTGAGGCGTTTGTAATTCATCAAGGGAGAGAAATGTAAGAGAGGCTAGCACGATGTGAAAATGGTTATCACAGAGCTGTGCACAACGTATTGCGGCTGCAGAGAGAGAGAGGCAGTGACGCTGATTTGAGAAGGGCTTCAGAAAGGAGGCAGCAAGCTGGACTTTTAAGGGTGGGCTTGCCTCATAAAGAAAGCAGAAGGAATCATCTTGGCAGATGGGCAGTATGAACCAAGAGCTGAGTGTGGTGTGTTAGGGACATGAGGGACATGTGTTGGTTATAGCACAGAATGATGGAACACAAGGCTGGGAATGGAGGCCAGGCCTAAGAATGATATGACCTTGACTTTCAGTTTGACCCATATCTTGTATTATTTTAAATCATGGAGTATCATGATTAGAAATGTCTATTTTAGAAGGATCAGTATGGAGAATAGCTTAGAAGGAAGAAAGAATTAACTAAAAGCAAATGGTCCCAGAAAAAGATGAGGAAGCCTGTTGTGTGAATGGAGTGGAGTAGATGGATATGGTGGACATTTGGAGATAAGATCACTGACACTTAGTGAACAAAATTAGGGGAGTGGTGGATAAGGGTGGAACCTTAGGGGAAGCCTACCTAGAAGGTGTGAGCAGAAGAAATATTATAGAATCTGTGAGAGAGACTAAGAGGAATGATAGAAATGGGGGAGGGGATATATTTTCAGCAAGAGTGGTGATGCTCAGGAGTATAAATGCCTCAAAGGGGACAACTAGGACAGGACTGAGAAGCGACCACTACGTGTAAGAAATTGAGGTGTATGGTGACCTTTTGGGGAAATTACTTTAGAGGTATTCTAGAGTGGAGAAAACAGCTAAATGCTTATACTGTTCAAGCTGTATCACAATTCTACAAGGATGTAACTAATGATGAAATGTATTTGTGTGAAAGACTATTCACAGACACTCAGCTCTCCAGGCACTTGGATTGGGGGAAAGAGAGAAGAGAGCCTAGGGTCAGTCCTGAGGTGTCACTGAATAATACCTCTGACTTCTGTGTGTAGGGTTTCAAAGAGCCCCCTCCTTGCAAATACCGTGACTCTTATGCTATTTTGCTTTGTTACTCTCAGGATACTGTAGACCGTAGATGCTTATAGACCTCTCTTTTGATTCCAGACTGGTTCTCATTTCTAGCCATGATGCTTGTAGTGTATGTTGCGGTATGTCACACGGAGCTCAGTTCTCCACTGCTGAGGCACTCAGTTGTCCACCTGCTGGGAGTGTAGGTAGCTAGGGATGACGTTCACCTAAAAAATGTCCTCAGCTGAACAGTGTCACTTCACTTAAGATTGTTACCTCTGGGACGGGTATTGGGGGGCAGCCCACATGCAGTGACTAGTCAATGGAGATGGGATGCAAAGGCCTGATGCCTCCAGGTAGGATAATTCTCAAGGGCTGTCCTAGCTCCAGCACTTCCATGGATCAGATGAAGTTTTTGTTACCACTACATTTCAGTTCAGCTCTTCCTTCGGCTCAGTCCAGTTCTTCCTTTACTCCCCAGCAGGTGTTGATTCTGAGGCATACCCCAATAAACTCACACAGTATAAATCTCAGGGAGTCTCAGGGTTTATTCCTGGGGAACCCATCTGATACGATGATTCTTTCCAGTTTGGTTGCCTATGCAAGGCCAGTTGCCAGTAGAACTCTTTAGTTCCTCTGAACTTTGCTTCTGAGGCCCTCGGATGTGTCCAGCAAAAACCTTCTCCTACCAGTTTGAACTGAAAGCTCAGCATTGAGCCTCCTTGGTTTTGATTGGTTGGGACATATACCCAAGAATAGATTATTCAAGGAGAGAAAAGAGCCTCACAACTCAGCTGTCCAGATCTTCCTGAGACCTACCTGCTAACCCCAGCTCTGAGAGGGGACCCTGAGGCGAGTGACCCTTGGGTGTAGAAGCTGATCCCTGCTCTGCACCTGTTTGTGCTCCTGCCCTCGTCTCACATCCCTGTTTGATTCCCAGGTTCCTTGAGGCAGCCACTCATCACTGTCCTGTATCTCTTCTCTTTCTGTTATATTTTTTTTAGTCAAGAAAAATGAATGTTGAAAACACAATTGAGCTATTTCAAGCAAATGTAGAACTTCTCTCCAAATATGTTGCAGAAACACCACCAAGCAAACAAACTACTGGGAAGCACAGCTTAGAAACAAACAACAGCTGCCACCATTTATAGGCTTTTATTTTTTCTTTTCCTCATTTCTTTCTAATTCCATTTGTAATAAAACCTGCTGCTCTAATGGCCTAGTAGTTTAACCAACAAAATTTCTCTTCTCTATCCTGAGGCCTCCCAGGTGGCCTTGATGGTGTCTTCTAGCTATGGGGTGTTGGTCGACTCAGAGCTCTAAGTCCCTTAAGAGTGTTTTCCAGTTTTGTGGTTCTTTCTGGAACCACACCTCCCAGACTAGGTGGGGCATAACTGGAACTTCTGGACTTCTGGATTTTTCAGGACATGAGCATGGAGTGTGGTTTCTTGCCCTTCTGGCTTTGTAAGAGTAGGTAATGTAGTGCTAGCTCCAATCTTTCTCAGTGACTAAGTGCTTCATCTGTTGGGTGCTTTGTTTGCTTTTTGTTTTTGTTTTTATTTGTTCTCTATGTGGAATCTTTGAAGGCACCTACGCAGGGCTTTTCTTGAGTTTGATTGACCACAGACTGGACTTTAAAGCATCCTGACTTGTCAGATCAAACTCATTTTTCCCTTTCCCCAGAAGAGCGGATAAACTCATTTTCCCCTTCCCCCATTTAAATCCTGCTGGTGGTGTGGAATTTCTCAGCTTAAAAGTGATTACTATTAGGTATTAATAGATTTCCGACTATGTGCAAGGCATTGTGCAAAGCCCACACTTATTCTTCACAAGAGCATGGCTAGGTAGATGTCATCCCTGCAGACCCAGACAATATGTTGCTTTCTTGGGGTTTCCTAGGATCACACAGCTGGTCAAGGCACAGCTGGTATTTAACGCAGGTCTGTCTGAATCTGAAGTTAAGGCTGTTCCCTGCCTGCCTCTTAGCCACCCATTGTAATAATATATGGCATTGCTCTCATGTAAGTGTCCAGTAGAGACAGGCCAAAGGTGCAGTCTATTTTTATTTGTTCCTAAGAATATTTTTAAAATTAAGTGCCTACAACTTAAAAAATAGGAGATCTCACATTAAATACAATGTTCAGTTTCTCTTGAAAAATCTTTAGACCTGGCAATATTGTGCTCATATGTTGACAAGACAACAAGTGGCTCCAGCTAAGTAAACTCCACCCCAACCCACCCTACCATGCCACACCCTACCTCCCTCAAGGAGGCTCGGGTTGCCCAGTTTGCCACAGGCCCCAACTGGACCACTTTACTTGTTTATGTTACTGGCCTGGCCTCTGCAGACATTTAAGTTTGTGACTCCTAGATTTATGCCTTTAAAGAAGCAATTTCTGTCCAGTTAGGAATCAGTAAGGGGTAAAAGTCAATTTCTGCCTCTGAATAGAATTTTATAGGCTTTGATTTTTCTTTTCAACTTTTTGGGATAGTAATTCAGTTGTAATAGCAGTAATTATTGGATATTTATTAAACACTGTAACATTTAGCTGACTCCTGGGGTTAGTGGACAACTGATTGGTGGTAAGAACTTGAATAATTCTCCAATTTAGTTTGCATTCTAAATCCTGCAGTTACTCAGCAGGTAATACAGGAACTAGAGGCTATCCTCAAAAGTATATTCTGTAGAGGCAGTATTACAGAAGAGAGATGAATCCAAAGAAAAACTTTCTGAGAGAGGTAGTTAAGTTGACTCTATTTTCCCTTGGAAACTGTTGACTACCATAGGTAAGATTGCCCCACAATGCACGAACACCCTTCTTAACTACCAGGGCTCACTCAACGCAATGAACAGCTCAGATATTTCAAAGAGAAATACCCTGGAACATTAGAACCTTCTCAGGATGATGAGTCTTTCACTTCATCTTGATATAGCTCCTGCAAGTGTGTTTTTCCATTTAACAGTGAGAAACGTGTTACTTCTTTTTCATTATTTCACTTGAAAAAGCATCTCCTTTTGCCTGATTTAAACACATTTCATAGAAATGTAAAATGGAAAGAAAATAGAACTCGGCTAATTTCATAGCTGCAGCTGACTTAAATTTTAAAATTTTGATAGTATTAAATGTTAACACATGAGAGCCCCTGAAGCTAAAGTTGTTATTTATTTGATTAATTTAAAGAAGTATTTGCTTTTGATTAAGGCAATGCCTGGAATATTGTTTTGAATTTTTATTGTTTGTTTGTTTTTTTTCAGGACCCCGCAGGGATCTTTGAATTGGTGGAACTTGTTGGAAATGGAACATACGGGCAAGTTTATAAGGTAAGTACATTGAGTCTGAATGTGGCTTATGTATGGTTTCAGTTCATGAATGATGAATTGCAGTGCTGTCTACACTGGCTCATAAATGGCTCCTAACAAATTTAAAATGAATTAATATACTTGTTGATTGACTCTCCATCTTTTAAAATATATCTGTGGTTATGTTGCCTAAACTGGATTCTGTGATTTGGGTATTTCCCTTCATTATATAATACTGCGTTTATTTGTGACACATGAATTCTGATGGCACATATTTGAAGCTCTTCAAGCGTTCAGTTTCCTTTACTTTAATCACTGCCAGAACTGGTTTTTGAAAGAGAAAAGAATGCGATCTACTTTAGAAATTTAAGCTATTAAACTGTTGCAGCTGGAAAAGTAGATGTGTTATTGGCCTAGGGCATGAATTAAATGAGTTGAGTGAACAGTGTTGGAAGAAAACTTGGTTACCTCACAAAGCAAAAGCTTAACAGCAGCGACGAATTTTAGGAAATAATTAAAAGTTAAACTTGAGTTGAGATTGAGCTGTGGAATAAGAAGTCTTGCTTGCCTGTTTACTAATTTTTGCTTACAAATTCACTCAAAAAGTGTTTTTAAAAGGTATTTTCCCCAAGTATAATCTACGAAAAATGGTCAGTTGAAAATGTGAGTTGATTTCTTTTCTGATTGTCAAAAAAAAAAAAAAAAAAGAAAAAAGAAAGTGAACTGTTTTTGGACTAAAACTTTTGGGGTTTTATTGAATGAGCTATTGAAATGCCATCAAAACAAACCAACTGTTTCCTCATGATAATTTCTAGGGAAATATCCATCATTTTCCCTAGTGGCAGCGATAGGGGATGGCATTTCCATTACAAATTATCTCGTGTTCTATTTTTAAAAATTCCTGCTGAGCCCTAAACTTCTCTCGGTTAATTAAATTTATTTAGAAATCATTCAGGTTGTAATATTTTCAATTCTGCAGAATGTCAAAAGTATTATTTATAGGGTATTCTCGAGATTCTGTTTTTTAAAGCACAGTTGTAAGTGGATACACATTTATATGTTTATTTACAAGAGGTTTCCTTTGGTGTCCAGGGGAAAATTCTCCCTTGCAAGAAATGATTATTTCCTAAATTGTACACCTTTTACCATTAGACAGAATGTAGTCTACCCAACCTGCTCACTTGACGTTGATCCTGTCTGACACAGAAAGAAATGTGTCTCAGCAAAGGCTTTTAAATACTTTCAATGAAGATAATTGGGTTGGAAGATTGTGTTACTGCATTTTGAGAAACTGGATTGAACTTGTGAAGTAACTAATGAATTAAGCTCTTAGGTAGAAAATTACTTCTGATTTGCTGTCAATATGAAGGAGCAACTCTGTAGCATGCTGTTGGTTTTATGGTGCCATTTCTTTGAGCCTTTCCGTTTCACTATGTTTCCCACCCATAGGATATGCATTTGGGAGACAATTCACAGCTTGGTACACTAATTCAAGAGGTGAAACTCTGCACTCTTATAAGAGGAGATACCAAGAGATTCAATTAAGGATTAGAACATTTGGAAAATCCAGAATTATCCGTAATTTCTTGTTATTTGAAAAAGGCAAGGAAACAAATGGCAAGAGGTCTCAGATCTTTTTACAGAGGGAAGATATTTAGCAGCTAGGTTGTCAACATTATTATTCTAAAGGATTCCATTCTCTTGGTGGTTGATACAGTACTATGGCACCTTCCAAGTTTAAGGGAGATTCTGCAAAGAATGGTCATGATGAATGCAGTGAACTTTGGGACAGGAGATTTGGTCTCTTTTACCAGCCCCATTGTTTTGTAGCCACCACAGCTTTTCTGTGTATTAGTCAAATGAGAATGTAGTTAGAAATGCTCTGGGGTCTGGCCAGGTGCGGTGGCTCACACCTGTAATCCCAGCACTTTGGCAGGTCAAGGCAGATGGATCATTTGAGCTCAGAGTTCGAGACCAGCCAGGCCAACATGATGAAACCCCGTCTCTACTAAAAATACAAAAATTAGCCAGGTGGTAGTGGCATGCACCTGTAATCTCAGCTACTTGAGAGGCTGAGGCAGGAGAATCTCTTGAGGCTGGGAGGCAGAGGTTGCGGTGAGCCAAGATCTTGCCACTGCACTCCAGTCTGGGCGAGAGAGTGAGACCCTGTCCCCCACCCCACCCCCCCCCCCCAAAAAATGCTATGGGGCCTTGTGTTGATTTACTTAAAGAATTATAACTCCCTACCTACCTATTTAAGGGTTTGGTTTCTAGGCAACCAGATGATGTTAGGTGGCACTGCTCATGAACAGACCCTGTGTTTCCTGAGGCCACTAATCCAGTCCTGCTGTCATTCTGAGTTCTGAAAGATTAAAGTTTAATAAAATAGCAAAATATGAGCTAAAAGATATGTGAGCCTAAAGTCAATTACATTAAAAAGTGATTGCACTATAGATTATGCAACTTTTATGGAATATGTATGTTTCTAAAATACTATAGGTATAAATAGAAATGTTATAGCTCTAGGAGGAGGTCCTTATACATAAAATCATATGATAAGTATTTTCTTTCTGTTAAATACTGTATTAGTCTGTTCTCACACTGCTATGAAGAAATACTTGAGACTGGGTAATTTATAAACGAAAGAGGTTTAATTGACTCACAGTTCTGCATGGCTAAGGAGGCCTCAGGAAACTTACAATCATGGCGGAAGCCACCTCTTCGCAGGGTGGCAGGAGACAGAATCAGTGCCCAGTGAAGGGAGAAGCCCCTTATAAAACCATCAGATCTCATGAGAACTAACTCACTATCATGAGAACAGGATGGGTGAAACCGCCTCCATGATTCAATTATCTCCACCTGGTCTCTCCCATGACACATGGGGATTATGGGAACTACAATTCAAGATGAAATTTGGTTGGGGACACAGCCAACCATATCAAATGCTAAGCCTTTGATTTTAATTTTTAAAGTCTCTCTTTTGGTATTCCTGGTTTTCATAAAGTCAGGTGTAATTTTATGAATAAGTACATGGACATAGCCTTTATTTTATGGAAAAATTTATTGTAAGTTTCTTTTTTATAAGCTGCCCTAAGAGAGTCATAATATAATTTTGTTTACAGGTAGTTTTAAAGAAACATACTTAATATAATAAATAAAAAGCATATGTAGGTATTCAGAGAATACCTCTTGAAATGTATCTGCATGTGAGTCAGGTACATCTAGATATAGAAATATAAATATTTTATATAAAAGCCATTTAATAATGTTTAGTTTTTCAAAGTTGCTTCTAGTCTTACTCCCAATTCTAGCTTATTCCTGTTTTGGGCAAGGTTATATTTGTTTATCTTTAGCATTTTAGTCCCAGGTAATCAAGTAGTGATTCAACGTCTGTTTTTTGCTTTAGTTACTGAGGAGCATAGGTAAATAATAAAGAATAGTGATTCACTCTCAGGACTTTTAATGAGGAAACCATCTCCTTCTGTTCATTTCTGCATTAAAAAATAAACCAACAAAAGGCCACATACCCATTTACTAAAGGTCTTGGCTGTTTATTGGCATGCCATCTATTGGGAACCTAATGGAATCTGGACACATTTTTGTTAAAATAGGGCAATTCTTTTAATAAATTGAAATAATTGTTTAATGTTTACTGGTAAGATACCACCACAAATTAGCCACAGGTTTTAAATAAATATTGGTTTATCCTGTCTCCTAATTTGCCCTTTTGAATATAGATTGGTTATTACGGAGATGAAGACATATTTTATCCCAGGGTGATAATGTGAATTAGGAATATGAAGGATTCCTCAGTATTTCTCATATTTCTTTTCAATACTTCTTAAGGTTGTAAAGTGCAAAGTAGGGAGGCCATCATGGTGGCTCTTGTGCTTATGAGAGAGAGATGCTGTGAGTGTGTATATTTCCAACGGGCTTTAAGAGTCTTCATAGTCCTCATTTTGAGTTCTCCTCTGCCAGCTGGCTGTCCAGCCCATCCTTCATCACCTCCAGTCATGTGGAACTCATTACTTTTCTGTCAGTCCATTTTCCTGCAATTCCTTTGAATGTTATCACGTTGTGCTGAGATCCTGCCTTCCTAAAGTGTTTACCATTTCAACCCCATTTCATACCTCTAGAGCTATTTAAAATTTAAAATTAAATATTCTTTCACAAGAATGTAGACCTTTTGGGCCTGGCGCGGTGGCTCACGCCTGTAATCCCAGCACTTTGGGAGGCTGAGGTGGGCAGATCACCTGAGGTCAGGGATTCAAGACCAGCCTGACCAACATGGAGAAACCCCGTCTCTACTAAAAATACAAAATTAGCTGGGCATGGTGGCACATGCCTGTAATCCCAGGTACTCAGAAGGCTGACGCAGGAAAATCACTTGAACCAGGGAGGCAGAGGTTCAGGTGAGCTGAGATTGCACCATTGCACTCCAGCCTGGGCAAGAAGAGTGAAACTCTGTCTCAAAAAAAAAAAAAGAAAAAGAATGTAGTCCTTTTATGTAGTCTTTTTGATATTTAAAGATTTCTCCATTCTTCCTCCAAACATATACTTATGTCACCTGTTATCCGGGCAATGTAGCCTCAGTTGCTTGATTCATTCTTATGGCATAGACCTGAGGCCCTTCATTATCCCTATGAACTATTCTATTACTAAAAGTCATGTTTTATGCTTGTAAATAGTTTTATATTCCATAAAACCTTTTGAATGTATGATTTAATTTCTATTAGAATGAGCACCTTGTTCTCACTTCAGGGTCTTTATAGTTATAGTTCCCTCTACTTAGAACACTTTTCCTCCAGCCCTCTCATGGCTGGCTCCTTCTCCTTCAGGTCTCAGCTCAAATGTTACCTTCTCAAGGAAGCCACTTTTCATCCCTGTGTCTACTACAGCCAGCCACTGCCTCTGCTTCCCTCTGCCATAGACTTTCTTTATTACATTAACCTGTTTTATTGTTTTTATGGTATTGCCACTCTCTGAATTATCATACTTCCTTGTTTATGTCTGTATTTAGCAATTTAAATACATAAGTCAAGGGAAAATAAAGTCAGAGACCTAGTCTGTCTAGGCTATCACTCTATCCCTAGTCTGGCACATAGTAAATGTTGACACTTGTGGGGCTCAGAAATGAGCTACGTGTTCCTTGATAATTCTTTGTATATCTGTTCCTAGTTTTAAATTTTTTTAGCATTTTCATCAAATGTTAATCTTTGTACTTTAGAAAAATATATTTGCACAAAAGCAATAAACAAAATCCTCTACCATTTTTTTTTTTAATAATGGGATGGGGATGTGGATCTTATGTTTAATGAATTCCCAGTAGTCTGCAGAAGCAAGACTATGCTAGAAATTTACAAAATGAGGCAAAGCAATTTTCTGGGGTTTGGTCTCCTGGCAGAGGTCCTCAAACTTTAGTAAGTAAAATGAATATTTGGGAAAGGATTTAAAATGTAGATTTCCAGGCTCCAACTTCTGAAATTTTGATTCAGTGGGTCTGGGGTATCCTCTTTGAACATTTAATAAATGTAAATGCTCATTCTGTTGTTCAAGGTCCTGGGACCGCACCTCCAGAAACTGCAAAAATGATTGTATGTTATCCTGTTATAGGTCACTTGAGTGAATGCTAATCCTAACACTTTTCGTAATCATGTATTTTAGGATTTCCATGCTGACTCAAACTTACATAAACGGAGAAAAGCAAAAATCAAAGTTCTTGACCTGAGATGTGATATCCACCTGTTTGGGCTTATTCAAAGATTTGACTTCCAGTGTTTTCATTTGATATGCTTATGATTACAGTTTACAGCTGAATAATTGAATTCAAGACCTGAGAATCAATATTGTCAAAACTGACCTCATATAGCAAAATCTCTGCCTGTTGGGTGGAGATTTTCTCAAATCTGTATATCGTTATCTCTTCATTAACCTTCTGTTAAAATAAGATAAAATATTTCAATAGTAAGTTTATTAATAGTTTATTTATGGAGGTGATTCTATAACATTACCCAGGATGCACTGTAGCTTTTCATAGCCTGCTGCAATGAATCATGTATTATACTATTCACTTATTGTTTGGCAAGGAGTGAGTATGGGAGAATGGTGTGTTTTATAGATAATAGTGGCATTTGTTTTTTAATCAAGAATTTCTAACATAAAGAATACATTCTTTCACATTTGTTGAATGCCCATGAAAAAAGCCCTGTGCTTTGTATGGGAATAATGCAGAGCTAACTGAGGAGGTTCCTACTCTTAAGAAGTGCATAATCAGATTATCTAATTAGGACTGAGTGTTCACTGTGCACCAGAGGTTTTTATGTGTATTGTCTCAGTTATTCCTCATGGTGGTTATGGTCTCATTTTATCGGGGAGGAAGAACATTTATTAAATCACATTATCACTCTAAGGCAGGGTTTCTCAGCCTCAGCACTCCTGAGATTTGGGGCTGGATAATTCTTTGTTGTGGTGGCTGTACTGTGCATTGCAAGATATATAGCAACCTCCCTGGCCTCATCCAACTACAAAGCAGCAGCACCCCTAAGTTGTGACAGCTGAAAATGTCTCCAGATTTTCCAGTGTCTTCTGTGGGGGTGAAACCACTGCTCTAAAAATCAGACAGAATGGCAAAACTCTTAACATTGAGGTGCAAGTGGGGACAGTGAGAGTGTAGACTATTTAGGAATTAATGCTGTCCAGGCAGAGTGGGGACCTAAATGGGCTGCAAGATGTGGGTTTGGAAAAAGCTTAGAGGCCTTGGCATTTCCACTGTATCTGGGAGTGTAACTGAGCATTTTTGTAAGTGGAAAGAGTATAATGAAAAGGACTTTGGAGCAGGACTGATTGAGCTGGATTCCCAGTCTGGTTTTGCTCTGTTCCAATCGTGTGAACATAACCAACTTACCCCGTGAGCCTGGATTTCTTTATCTTTTATTAATAGTACAGACTAGAGCTGTTAATGAAAACTCAAGTGTAAAACATTAATATGTGGAAGCGCTCGGCTTAGTGCCTGACACATAGTGGGCACTCAATAACCTTTTCCTCTTCCCAAACACACGTGCCAGTTCCTCCCATGGTCCTCCTTTCATAGAACATGTTATGCCCTGAAAGAAACATTCATAGAGGAATGAAGTTAGAAACACATGTCTTTGTGCTCCACATTCTACATTTGATTTATTGGTCTTTATGTATGCTTAGAATGGCATTATTTGTATTAAATATTAGGATGGTGCAAAAATAATTGTGGTTTTTGCCATTAAAAGTAATGGCAAAAACGGCAATACTTTTGCACCAACCTAATACCAGTATTATTTTAATGGCAAAAACGGCAGCAACTTTTGTGCCAACCTAATACAATTCTTACATTGTATTTGGTGATACAATTGCCACTTGGATATTATGTTTGGTCTTTAGTGCTTAAAAAAGCCAATTTCTCAATAACGTGTAAAGAGAAGATAGATTAATAGAGGAAACAGGAATCGGTTGCAGCACTGTAGAACTGTGGTGGGGCGATAATGGTTTCTGAATAATTTTATATTTCACAAGCTTTGGAGGAGAAGCAACAGTATTTCTTCTTCCGGTAGTATAAGGTCTCAGGAGAGAGTCTATTGTGAGATTAGTGAAGGGGTGTGGAGCAGCAAGAACCTTATTTAGACATTGAGGACCCATCATATGGTTTCGGTTCTACCCTTAACTTGCCTTAGCTTTGAGCTTGCCATAGATCTACTTGGAACTTCAGTTGTTCTCATCTGTAAAATTAGAATATAAAGAGACAGTTTTCATGATATACCCCATGAAGCTATTGTGAGGTTGAAATCAATTAATGACTTTGAAAGGAATTTAAACATAAATTCCTATGTACGTGTAAGGTTTGATTACTGCTATTGTCATTTATTACAATAGGAGGTGGCAGATTCCTGTTATCTTGGGGTCTAGGGAAGTTTATTCCTATGTTGTTATTTCTCTTCTTCGTCCTCAGGCTTTATTATCTGTTCTTAAAGTGTAGCTTTGCTAGAATTAAAGGTAACAATTTTACTTCCATTCTCCAACAAGTAGGAGAATCATTCACCTTTGAAATATGTTGGCTTGATGAATTTTTCATCCTCATAGATCCCCGAGTTGTTTGCATCTAATTTGTCTGAAGACCATACCACCTTGTGCTATGATCTGTTGAGTGTAGTGAATTAGATGGTTGTCATGTGAACATGGAGTGAAGACCTTTGTGGGTGCCTGCGTGCTAGATGCCATATGGATAGGTCGATTGCTCTGCTAGGTAGCTGAATCTGTAGAGTTGCTACCAAAACTTGATGCAAGGGACTGTGTGGGATTTCTTGTTGCTACTAGTGGTTCGCAGCCTTCACTTTTTATAGAAATCATCTGGATAATTTTGCAAACTATAGATAATTGGGCCTTTCTTTAAAAATTTGATTTTAGTTTGTCTGATGTTGGGCTGGGGGAGGTTTTATTCCAGACCTTCCCAGATGCTTGTAATGCACAGCCAGGATAGAAAGCTGCTGGGCTGAGGCTCTCTGTAGTGTAAGTGCTCTTTTGGGTATCTTTGCCTTTGGAGATGAGTCTACCCCTTTTAGCTCTATCTTGGGATTTTGTTTACCTTTATTCATTTATTCAGTGTCAGCCTTCATAAGTATCTAACAACTGCCTGGCATTGCCATCAGGGCACGGTTTATAGCTAAATATGTGGCATGGTCCTTGCCCTCCAAGGGTTTGAAGTCTCTGCGTGGAGAGACATGAAAATAGATCACTTCAATGTTGTATTCCATGCACCACAGCAAGAGTATACAGAGCAGAGCCAAATCTGTGGGGGCTGTGGGAAGACCAGGAAAGGCTTCATATATAAGGTGACTCTTGAGTGGAGTCTTAAAAGATGAATAGATGTATGTGGAAGGGGAATTAAGCAGGTACTCTAGGGAGAGGTAGTGTTACCAAAGGCTTGACTGCTTTTGATGGCCTGGGCCAGGGTCAATAACCTGAGGTGAAGTAGGGCTAGGAGGCCTTTAAGACAGACATGGACGGATGGCTCTTCTGGCCTTGAGTCTTGGCCTTGAGACTCATTAGCTGTGTGAGCTTAAGCAAGTCATTTAGCTTTTCTGGGCCTTGCCAGAGGCAAGGTTTTCTGAGGTCTTGCCAGAGGGTCTCCAGAGTTCCTTCTGGATATGACATCCTTTAATTCTAAGTAGAGCACTAGTCTGGATAACCTCCACAAGTTGCTTCCATGAATCCACTTACAGCCTGTGCTTTTCCAACTACAAAACTGTTATAGAAATATTCTAAACCATTAGCAAAATGATTTATATGGAATGCCTAACATTATTAAGGTACCCATGTGGCCTGGTGTAGTTCTGTGTTGAAGGATGTAGACACATGCACGTTTTATACCATTCTCTCATTAATTCAGAGCCGCAAGGTTTTAGCAGGTTCTCACTGCCTCAATGACTGATGATATATACTTTCTAATAGTGATGAAAAGAGGATGAGATTTTCTGTTAGGGATGGACACGGATTGGCACTCGTGTGCTCAATTTTGATTTGAAGTATTTAGAATGCTTTAGTCCAAAATACTTTCATTCCACCTCATATTTTATCAATGAGTTGCCAAATAACTTGATGCACAACTCCCTCATGACTTGTAGTTTTTAGATCTCATAACCCCCTTAATGATTTGGTGATTATAAGGCACTTTCAAGTAATTAAACAATCAATAGTTACTATTCTGGGTTATTTGTAACCTGTAAAATGAAACCCCGCCAGGATTACAGGCACAGAATTTAGGGCTCTTCACGGTTTTTAACTATTTTGTACATGGGAAACATTTGAGACTCTTTAATAAAAAGAATAACCAATTAACTGTGGTATTGAGATTGTATTTCTTATCTCTGTAGTTTAACCTTAAGTATAATTTCATTAAATCTGCTTGGATATTTTGCATATACAAAAAGAAATACCTGCTGTTTGGCAAGCAAATATATGCTTACTACTACATAGGAGCGTTGTTGGTGGTGAGGGTCTACAATGGGGTCATTACAACCTCTGCTGCTGGGTGCAGTGGCCTCGGATATTGCTTGGGAGGTTGCGCCTGTTGCTCACTTTGGAAGGCGAAGCACAGAACTGCTGGGTCCATTTTGTTCCTCTCTACAACAAAGGAAGACAAGTGTAGCAGCTGGTTACACAATTTTCCTAGATAAATTACAAAATGTCTACTACAACAATCATGATAATAATAACCATATCATCTTTGTGGACAGCAGGGAAGAGTTAGGAACTCAATATGTGAAGAACTCAGTCTCCTTTAAGGAGAAGGTGACTTCTTGTTTTAGAAAACTTGCCCGTTGTTGTTTAACATCTTCGAGTTGATACTTCAAGTATTGCTTGAGAAATTCAGTTTTGATCTGTGCATCACATTCAGGGAGGTGGTATGAGGCGCCTAGCTGAATTTATCTTACTGGAAATCTTTTTAGTGGTACCTCTTTCTCTTATCGTAGAATGTACATACTGTAATTACCCCCTTAGCCATTTTAAGTGAGCATATAATTCAGCAGCATTAAGTACATTCACATTGTTGTGCAACCCTCACCACTACCCATCTCCAGAGCTTTTTCATCATCCTCAACTGAAACCCTGAACTCGTTAAGTATTAACTCCTCACACCCTACTCTCCCCCACTCCACCCCATGCCCTGATCTCTGTTTAAAAAAATACTGTTAGTAAACTTAAAACTTAATTATAGAGGTGGTGGTTTCCTGGGTAATGTCCTGCAACACTGGATCTGCAACAGGCCTGAAATGGGTCTGCATGTCTGTCTGTCCTTATGTTGGCGTTCCTCAGGGTACCTCACTAACAGCCCACTTTATTATCTGCAGGTGACTGACCACCCCGCACCTGCAGGGCTGCATCTTGTTCTAGGAAGCTGAAACCAGCTGAAGCCCTTGATTTTTCTACCCTGTTTATATCTAAATAAAACGATCCTTCTCAGGTAGAAGTCCACAAAAAATATACAAGCATTTTGTATGAATCCTAAAAGAATATTGTGTATGTTTTCTGATATGGTTTGGCTGTGTCCCCACCCAAATCTCACCTTGAATTGTAATAATCCCATGTCAAGGGTGGGGCCAGGTGGAGATGATTGAATCCTGGGGGCAGTTTCCCTCATACTGTTCTCGTGTAGTGAATAAGTCTCAAGAGACCTGATGGTTTTATAAATGGGAGTTACCCTACACAAGCGTTCTTGTCTGCACCACGTAAGATGTGACTTCGCTCCTCATTCACTTCCAGCCATGACTGTGAGGCTTCCCCGGCCATGTGGAACTGTGAGTCAATTAAACCTCTTTCCTTTATAAATTACCCAGTCTCGGGTATGTCTTTATTAGCAGTGCGAGAACCGACTAATACATTTTCTATATTAAAATGTCTGGGCTGTGGTTATTTTTATTACAATTTTACAAATGAGATTTCTCTTTACCTTAAATGTATCAACTATTTTTTAAAGCAGCAAAACATTTTTCCCCCACAGGAAACTCCAGTATTTGACACAATAGCAGAATGTTCTGGATGAAGGATAGTTAGGATCTACCTCGTGAAGCCGTCCCTTTGCCGACACAACACTTCCCGATGCTCCTCTACCTCCCTCCACAGAGTAGCCCCATACTTGGAGCTCCAGGGAGCACAGTTCTACATCCCCAGTCACAGGTCCCTATGACATGACCTCCGCCTCCCCCTCCAGCCTCATCTACGGCCCATCCTGATTCCCACTCTGTCCATCTATGGTAGCACATTGCGGGGCATTCGTGCACACTGCACACAGTGTCTGTTTATCCGTGCTGTGCCCTTCCTCACCCCTTGTTGGCTAGCAATCATACTATATCCTTAACACTTGGTTCAGGCAGCACCCTGCCCAGTGGGGTTTAATGGCATTCCCTGCCTCTTCTCTCCGTACTCTGACATGTTTGTAATCGTCTGTCTGGCTGTCTCCTATTCCAAACTGAGCTCCTTGAGTCAGGGACATTACCTTACTGTTTCTCTAGTACCAATACAGAGTAAGTAGTTACAAATATGTACAAAAAAAAAAGTACAGAGGCCGAGGCAGATGGATCACCTGAGGTCAGGAGTTCGAGACCAGCCTGGCCAAAATGGCAAAACCCTGTCTCTACTAAAAATACAAAAACTAGCTGAGTGTGGTGGTCTGGGCCTGTAATCCCAGCTACTCGGGAGGCTGAGGCAGAAGAATCACTTGAACCTGGGAGATGGAGGTTGCAGTGAGCTGAGATCATCCCACTGCACACTCCAGCCTCGGCCACAAAGGGAGACTCCGTCTCAAAAAAAAAAAAAAAAAAAAAAATTCTGCTGAGTCTGGAATGCCCTAACTCAGTGAGATATGTTTAGGTTTGCTTCATCTCAACTATTTGAATATATAAATTAAGGAGACTGACACAAAATATAATATTTAGTAGCCAACAGCAGTTTGAAAACTGATAAGTAAAAACAGTGTCCGCCTACCATCTAATATGACAGAAGGGAATAGGACAAAGAAAAAAATTGTTTTCCCTTCTTTTTAAAACTGGCTTTATGATTCTAAGGCTGTTTTTGTGGCTAAGCACAAAGAACCACGGCTCATCTGAACTTTTAAATAGCCTATTGCACACTTTTGATATCAGATATGGGTTTTTGGAGGTTGTTTTCCCATCTTCTACCATGTCTTTGGGACTGTAGAGTTAAACATTGACATCACTGATGTCTATCATAAAACATAAAACAGAATGGTTTTGAAACCTTCATATTATTTCTTTTGACCTTCACAGTAACCCCATAAGTTAGGTAGAAGAGATATGATTAACCTTGTCTTAAAGGAGAGAAATTGAGGTCTGAGAGTTTATAAATGTCTTCCCTTGAAGCCCCCAGGTAAGTAGTAGAGCATGACTCCTGATCAAGTTGCCTAAATTATCTTAGCTCTACTCAGAAGTTTCCCAGGAGGAAATTTGGGTATAACATCTCCTTAAATGTTTGGCAAAGATTGGTTTTGCCCTGCCCTTCATTGCATGTTTAGAATATTTTAAGTAGATTCTTGATAAGTCTGAATTTATACTATAGAGCAGCGATGCCATAGCCTGTTTCAATATATAGTGCTTCTCATCTTTATAGCAAAAATACTAAAGGGTGATTCATGGCTTGGTGATTACTCATTGATTTCTTAGTAAATGGGGACACTATGTTTTTATACAACAAACACAATTGTGTTTTCCCAGAAAGATAAGAAGTGGATTCTTTTCCACCTACAAAAAGGAAGCGGGATACCTTGGGCCACTTACATTTTACAATATAAAATACATCTGTGTTGATTATTTGAGGGAGTTGGTTGCCTCTTTTCTCAGAGAGGAGGAAGAAATTTCTAGACTTCTTCAAAAATCAGCTCCAATAGCCAGGTGCATAATTTTTTTTTTCCCCCAGAAAAACTCTACAATCAGACTGGAGCTTGATAAATGTTTGTTGAAATGAATTGAATTGATTTATTCTCTCAGCTTCAGTTGTGTGCTTTTGTGAGCAAATGGATGAATCTTACTGCTCTGGAGACCATGCAAATATTTGCCAGGGGTATAATTTGTACTTTTCCTCTATTCCAAGCAGAGGGAAGGCCAGTTACCTGTTACCTGGTGTGGCATTGTAGCAAGTTGCTTACTCTTTGCTTTTATATTTCCTCCTTTACAGGGATGCCTAGGTTTGTGTGTTTGGGGTTGAGGGTGGGGAGAGACAATGAAATAGAGGATGGAAAGGAAGAATTTCTGGATATTGCAGAGGAGGATGACCTGGCTACAATATCAAGATGTAATCTCTTGGATAATTTGCATGACTGCAAGTTAGGAATACCTGTGACTCCCTATTTCTGTTTCCATTAAGGATCACATTATTCACTTTTTTCCTTACAGGTTTTAGTTATATAACACCAGCAACCCAGGAATGCTAGAGATGCCTCTATCAGACACTTTCATGACAAGTTTTAGCCAGAGTTGTCTCATTCTTTCTCTTTGTCAAAATAGTGAAAGTTAGTGAAAACACAGGACAGGGTGTCCTCCTCTTTGGGTGGAGGCAAAGCTGATTGTATATTCTCTTCAAAGGAGTTGCAAATTAGGCAGATTCTGATTTCTCCCCAGCTAACACTTCTGGTGATTTCAGCTGGAGAAAATGAATGTTTTATGGCCTAAATGTTTAGTACATTTTGTTCTACCATTTTGTACCCACTTGTGAACTTATGAAGAGATACTTCAAATACTTCAGAACTCCAAAACCTTTCCATTCCCTCAAGAAACCTATCACAGAAGCCAATCACCAAAGCCTCCCTCCTCCTCCATATGAATATGCCCCTCAGAGAGTGCTTCAGGGAGGAGGCACCTGAAGCCAAGCTCTCTGAGGCAACCCTAGCTTTCGTGGTCTGCTGTAAGATGGGGAAATGGGATGAGCAGATGATTAATACGGAGCCATGGCTGCTCTGTCCTTGGGGTTCCAGTTTATCTGTTGCCCAGAACAAGATTTGCTTGAATAAGACGAATGTCTACAGTTAATCAGCTGAGTAAATAGTCATAAATTAAGATGTGACCAAGAATCCAGTGTTCATAGGGGATGGGGGAAAACACAAGACAGAAAAGACAAAAAAAAAAAAAAAAAAAAAGTCTGCTAACAGAACCCAAAACAGAATAGCAACATCGAAAACAGAATGCTCTTTGAGTATTGTTTTCTAGTCTAGAAGCATAGGAGATTTATGGCTACCTGATTGTTGATGAGTAATACTATGGTCAGATGTGCTCTTTGAAATTTGGCCTAAATACTATGCATCATGGTGTTACCTCTCGCTGGAATCTATATATTTGTGAGTAGCTAAAAGTAAGATAGGTATTGACAATATTTTCTTTCACAGCCCAATCACTACTTAAATTATTTCTCCCTCAGGAGTCTTAGTCTACATTCTCAGTGTTGAAGAAACTCCTTAGGCTGTGCAACAGTCTCTAGAGAGTATCTTTGCATTTCTAACAATCAACTCTGGAGATTAATTGGGATTATGAGACCCATTTGCTCATAATCATAAGATTTTAGTGTCTGACTCAGGATCCTGTTTCTCAGGAAGCCCAAGGGTAAGGACACAGAGAACTCCTAGCCTTTAGTCTTGTGTCCACCGAGTCCTGCTACAAGCTGCCCTTTTGGCCCTCCGAGGTCCTGGAGGTTTTCTTTTGAAATTTCCTTGAGGAACACAGCTCAGGTAGTGGACCAGCTCAGGTGCTCTAATTTCAGTGTGAGTCTGTGGGCAGTTGCACTCAACTACTTCTCCATGGCTGGTGTCTGTTTCCAAAGTAAATACAGGGGAGAAAATCCCTTTTTTATAATCAGCAATTTGGGTTACAGCAGAAGCAATGAAAGTGCCTAGTGCTGAAAATTAGTTTTTTTAAAAAAAGATAGCTATACAAAGGTGTGTATATCTACATATATATTACATATATATAATGAATTTGGTGTTTGTGCTGAGTTCTATGCTTTATTGGGAGTGAATTTCTAAATTGGTATCAGTTCAAGAGAATTTTTTTTCTTGGTGGCGCAGTGTCACCCTAAGACATGAATGTGGTCTTAAGGGCTGATTTTGCTTAGAATAATGGCACTTTATACTAACATACACCTTTTGGGGGCATTTGGAGGGTAGAGAATATCTACAAAAAATTCTCCAGAATAAAAATTTTAAGAAATCATAGATATTAACTCTGAAGAAGTACCAGGACCACAATCATTACTGCCTGCTATTACTAAGAGAAGGAAAAATAAATTAACTTTTTAACTCGGCTCAGATGAAGGCTGGGCTTCCAAAATAAAAACTTTGATTTATAGGCAAAACATCCATGTGGAAGGTCACATTGCAGAAGAATATTGCTGTCTTCCTAGACTTGAACCTCAGAGGTTAAGATGAGTTCAGAACTCTTGATAGAGCCATCTCTTTATTTTTTTTAATCCTGAGTCATCTCTTGTAGTCAGGTGTTTCATAGATTTAGTATGTGCTTTGGTTGGCAGTTCTTGCCTTTACTTGTTAATGTTTCTCTCTAAAAGCTCAAGGACCGACCTTGTTCTGTGCACAGTAAAAGTAGCACTAGTGTGTAATCCCATATGTATAGTGTATGTATAGAGTAACTATGCCCATTATAGGAAAGGCTCGGTAGCAGGTTTCCACAACATCATAAAGTAAGCACTTACTGCTTAGTATCCCTGCTTTAGAGATGAAGAGTCTAAACCTTGCAAAATTTAACTTGCCCTAGGTCACACTGACAGTAAGTGGCACAACCTGGAGTTGAACCCACAACCTTTTGACACCAGTGATTGAAACAGATATAATTCATTGGCATAATGAAAGCATGGTGGGGTCGACTGCTCAGTGCAAGAGTTCAGTCATCTAACCTTTAATTTAAAATTTTCTGGTTTAACTGAAGACTACTATTTCTAGTTCTTAGGATCCTTGTAAAGTAGAGCAGCCACCTATAGTGTTGTTTACATGCTTTGTTTCTCCTATCTGACCATTTTAAAAAGGTAGAAAAGAATTATTCTGCTCACACATGACCTAGTCATTCTGCCAATATGTTGAAATAAATGTTCTTTAAATTTTCCTATTTAGGAGGAGAGGTGACTTTAAGGTGGAAACCCAGCCAAAATATGTTGCTATTCTAGAAGGTTCTTTGGCTTGGGTCAATCAAATAACTTTAACGTTACTTTTGCATTTCTGAATACATTAAAGCCTCGTTAGTTTTCAGAGAGGAGACTTGGGCAAAACTTGACCTTTTAAAGTACCTTAGAAGGAGGAGTTTACCAAGCAATTTAAGAGTATAAACAGGAGTTTAAGAAGTTTGTTGAAAGCCTCTGTCCTTAAGTACCCTTGGGTATCTTAAGACTGTTTATTCTTGTTGATATGCTAATCACAAGTCATTCTTCAGTATTAAAGCATTTCCTCCAAGGAATTAATACTTAAATAGGGTTCCTGCATGTACTCGGTTCATTAAACTATACTGTAAAGTAGTTCCTTATTTACATAGTGACACCAACCCTTGCATCCCAAATACACGGAGCTGAGAGGCTTTGCAGAGTATTAAACACATTTATGTCAAACATTCGCCATTTTGGAAAATCTGAAATTATCAGTTGCTTATTCTTTGGATAAATAGCACAAAAGAACACGTGGCTAAGTCACAAAGGGGATGCCTTTAATGTTATGTATGGAATAATCGTGTCTCCCTCCGTACTTGGGGTGTGGTATAGCCTTGTGGAATCCAAAGGCTTAAAAGGTGAATAGATTTTTCTGAGGATTGTCTGGAGTTTTTAACGCCACATGATATGGAAAATTTTATGGATCACCCTGGATGAGAACCCAGGATGAACCTTTCAAGAAATCAAACACATACTTCTCTTTGAGGCACAGTTTTGCATTTGTGTATGAACTAGACCCTTGCTACTCCAGGTGTGGCCTGCTGTCAAGCAGCATGATCAGCACCTCCTGGGATTGTTGGAAATGCAGAATCTCAGGCCTTTCCAAACCCACTGAACCAGAAGCTGCTTTTTAACGAGACTCCCAGGTGATTTATATGCCCATTTAACTCTGGGAAGCATGAGATTAGGCCATCTCATTGGTCCTGAGGACTAGAGATAGCTTGATTAGTGGAATGCCTTTCCTAGGCATAAATCCAGGGTTCAGGATGGGCAGGGTGCCTGAAATGCACCATTTAACTTTTGTGTTGAATGGCTCTCCTGGGAACTGAGAGGGCTCAGGCAGGGCCTTTTCGCCCAGTGTGGTTGGTTTGTCATATCCCACAGAGATGAATCACACATTTGGATAAGTGAAGAGGATAAGCGAGATCTCAGTTCTGGCAGTAACCAGGTTACATGATGCAAAGTCTGTAATACTTAGGTGGAGAGTACATGAAGATTTGCAACATTTGGCTGCTACTATGCATTGGAAATTTTCCTCCCAACTCTTACAAATGCAATGATAGCCCTGAAACTCTGTCCTTCAAGATATTTTGGAACTTTCTCTGGTGCTGTTATTTCATATTAAAATGAGAAAAAGAACAAGAACATGAGAATAAATGAATTCTTTTCCTCTCAAAAACAATATCCAATCAATATACCTAATGGAAATATGAAGATGACACATAATGCAATTTTTGTATGAGTAGTTCTTTTGATTAATTATATAGAAGATCTAAAATGACTTTCAAGAGTTGAGAGATCTGTCAAGTGTTTTTACAGTGATAGGATAGAGAATAGTCACTCAGACACACATACACACACCTCCTTCTATATCTGCATGCATTCATACACACACACACACACACACACACACACACACACATACACATACATATATATATTTTTTTCCTCTATGGTTGTTGGGGAGAGTAAATGACATAGTTTGCATGAAGAATACATAGGGCGGGCCAGGCATGGTGGCTCAGGCCTGTAATCCTAGCGCTTTGGGAGGCCGAGGTGGGTGAATTGCCTGAGCTCAGGAGTTCGAGACCAGCCTGGGCAACATGGTGAAACCTCATCTCTACTAAAAATACAAAAATTAGCCAGGTGTAGTGGCACATGCCTGTAGTCCCAGCTATTTGGGAGGCTGAGGCACGCGAATAGCTTGAACCCAGGAAGTGGAGGTTAAGAAAAAAGAATATATGGGACAGATTAAAGTGTCCAGCAAGTGTTAGTTATTATTATGGGAAGCAGCAGGTTAAAAGCATAAAGTTTGGGGTTGCATCCCTTGGGACCAGAATCTTGGCTCTACCACTTATTGGTAGACCTAGGGTTCATTGCTTAACCTCTTTGTGCTTTGGTTTTCTCTTCTAAAAGTTAGGAATAATAATAGTACCTATGTCATAAGGATTAAATGAGATAATACATGAAATGGCGTTTAGAAGAATTTTACGTATACAGTCAGTACTCAAAAAAGTTAGTTTTTGTGTATGCAGTATACTCTTATCTGAAATTCAGTTAAAGGATTGAGTTTCTTTGGGCATTTTTTTTTAAGTAACAGAGCTTTAAACTTCTTATATGGAAATCTTTCACTTCCTCTTCCTCTTAATTGCAGTAGTTAATTTTCCTCATCCTAATTGGATTTCAACAGGGAGAAGAATTAACAGAAAATATTTGAATGTGACATTATCAGATGTCGTCCTCTAATATCTTCAAATGTCATAGCGAGTTTTTCATTCTGGGTGTTGAGATCAGTTGTAAAGAGCTCTAGAAACACCTCAGAATCCTGGATCAAACAGCCTGGTTCCTAATCTAGATTCAGATTCAACAAATACGGATTGGCTACCAGCTTTGTTCTTGGCTACCAGCTTTGTTCCAGGAACTGTTCTGGAACAAATACAGAGGTTAAGACCATAGGTTTGGATCCAAGCAGATCTGAGTTCAAATTTTGATTCTGCTTATTAGCTGCAATATTTTGTGTAAATATTGTGTAAGGACAATGGTATAGACAACATTGGCAGAGGCAAAATAACTAATTAAGAATCTCACCCTCAAAAACATTTGCTATAATGTTGTATTTTATGTCTTACTTGTTCTGTAATTCTTCTATATGTTCATTGAAAAATATATAGAATATTTTCCTTTGGGTAGCTCATCTTCTAGCTCCCTGGGAAAGATTTCATTGGCTGCTAAAAACAACTTAAGATCTTCTTGCTTTGGGAGTAGATAAGTTCATTCACTCTGATTTAACAATTTTAAGACATACAAAAAAAAAGCCCTCGAATACTACTTTTAGAAGATCCTGGATACCATTGGCTGCTTCTTATTCCACAATGAATGTATGCTCGGTGTAACTAGAATACGCAAGAATGGATAGCTTTCAAATATTAGTGGGGAAAACATCATTTACATCAAAACATGACTGAAATGGAATGGATTACAAGAATGTTGGAAATGCTGGGCTAGAACATTATTCTGACTTTCCATCATCCTGTTTTGACAGGACCCTAGACAGGCAGTTTTGGGGAAATGTGTCAAATTTCTGTTGAGCTAGAATAAACAATCTAATTGTGTGACACTGCCTCTTGGGAATCAGGAGTCAGCTTCTTCCTCACCCCGAAGTGATTAGTTTATGCCCTGGAGCTGTCTGACCCTTGTAAAATTATCCCAGCTGGTAGGACTGCAGTGGCTGATCTCATTTTTCTGTGAATGTCTTATTCTTGTGGGAATCTTTATCAGTCATCTGCCTCTCTTTGTACAATACAAGAGTTATTGTAGGATTGTTTCATGGGCTAGTAAAAGGAGGTGCTTTGTACCAATCAACAAATATTTCTTGCTCTCTTGCCAGTGTGAACCACTAATTCTGAAAAATATGATATGTGATTTAAAATATAAATAAGCACTCAGACCACTGTCCAAAATTTCTAATTTTCCCAGTAGACTGGTGGTGGAAGTTCTGGTCATGTTTTACTGTTTTTCTTGAGAGATGAAGGTAATTGATGATCTATATGGAAACTTTTTTGGGTGTTATAGTTGAGAGTCTGAATCCTAGTATTTCTAGGATTCTAGTATATCACTAGTTTTCAGCCATTCAGCAATACCAACCTCTTTCTTTTTTTTTCCAAGTTCATCGTAGAACTTGCAATCTTTTTGCTTAATATTTTTCATAAAGGTATTTTATTTACTTAAATTTTTCAAAAAGAAAATTCATTGCTACCGTAAATGAGAAACTCAATATTTTCAGCTACATTTAAAAATATAGTACATACTTTTTAAGTTAAAATATTTGCCCTTGTCTCACTAAATCATGGTGGTATTTGGACCACTATGTTTTAAGAAATAACACTTTCATTTGTGTTTGAGGCTTACCAGCATAGCAGAGGAGAGAGACTCAAACACAAATGAAGCACTACCTGGTACTATAGTATGACTTTCGTAGGCCCTCCACACTTTTGCCTCCGTGGGCCCCTTTCTCCAAGAAAAATAAAACAACAAAAAGTTAAAAATTAGGTTTTATAACCTCTTTGGTGTAAGACAAATATTATATATTAAAACATTTTCTTTGGCCTAAGAATTAGTTTTTATCTTCTAATTTTAAAATAAGAACAATTTTTTGTTGGCTGCAAAAAGTACTGTAGGCTCTAGGTCCTGTGCTGTCTGCATCTAATGGATACGTTCGTTGGTCTGTAACCACCCCCTATATTCTTCAAGAGATCTATTGGCTTCACTTGGTGGTGGTGTGGAAACCACAAAAATGAAATGTATTTGAAATCTTCTATTATATCCTTAAAATTCAGATGGATTCTCTTTATGCCACAAGATAATCATTGTTGCGTCAATTTAAGATTATGTTAATGAAATTACTATAGAAAGGTTGACTTAAACAAAATCTATGGTTTCCTGCTGCTGTCATACTTGGCATAGAGCTGAGTGCCCCAGGGAGTACTTGTGCTCTGGTTTGGAAGCACAGGCATAAGGCATGTAAAAGTAGAAAAGCTTTCTTTTTTTCCTTTTAAACTTGTGCTCAAGAGAAGAAATTGGGTTTATAACGGATTTACTTGTTGTCAAAAACAAACTATAGATATCGTCCTAGCACTGTGGCTGCCATGCACAGATGACCTTAATGGTGAATAAGTAAGTCCATGCAGATTCTTTAGAAGATAGAAGAATCTACACAGCACTATTTGGTTTCAAGCTCATTTATAAGTCTTCTTTTCTTAGAGCCTAGTGAGTGATTTACACTCTCAGCTATTTCTAGCAAAGAGGAAGAATAGTCATTCTTGATGAGTGACTAAAACTGCTGCTTTTACCTCCTTTTTAAGAAGTCACTTCCCTAGGTTTCCTTGGTATTAACAGGGGGATGGCTTTCCCCTTTTGTCCTCTCATTACTGTCTTATCTAGGACAGGCTATTATAAAAGCTTTTTGTTTATGAGATCAGTTCTGATTTCTAACTTCCCCACTCAAACCGAAATACCACACTTGAAGTTCCCCCAAATTGCTGCTGCTCAGATGACTCCTGGGTATTGTACGCTAAATTCAAGGATCTTTATTTAGCTTCTTCCCTCTCTTGAAAAGAAAATCCTAATGAGTCACCCAGTTTGCTGATTGCTTTGTAGGTGTGACAAGCTAAATGCAATGATAGTGGAGTTGAAATAGAAGAAGTCATTTGGGCTAGCTCATTTATCCTGAGTCTAATGTAGCCTGTTGGCTTCTCTTTACTTTTTTATGTGATAGGCACTTCTCAGCCAAGGGCCAGCTCTGCAGGCTCTTAGGACTTGTATACCAGGTGTCTAGATGCTACTTAGAACTAGCTTGGCTGTCAAAGAGAAGAGAGTGTGCTCTCTGTGTTTGGTGCCTGAGCTAGGGTTTTGTCATTTTTTTTCTTTTTTTTTTTTTTTTTTTTTTTTTTTCAGCAAATGAACCAGTGAGTGTGAAGGGCATTATTACAACTCCAAGAACCAACTAGGAGTCACCCATGACATCATCTCCTGAATTTCGTCACCAAGTCCAGCTGATCCTATTTCCTAAATGGTTCCTGATTTCTCTCTTCTGTTTTCTGTCTCTGCCACCACTGTCCTAGCACAGGCATTGCACATCTCTCATATGAATGCCTGCAGGACTGTCCCTTGATGTTATCCTTGCAGCCCCTACATTCCCACTGTGCAGCCAGTAAAGTCATATTAAAATGCTTATTTGATCATGTCTCTCTCCTGTTTAAAACCTTTTGAATGATTTCCCATGTGATCAAGACTAAACTTAGCCTACAAGGCCCAGGATGATCTGAACACAACCTTCTTCTCAGTGCTATTCTTTCTCACTCTCTGGGATCCAGACATACTGCTTTCTCTTTATACAGAAAACCTAATTTGCTTCCTCCTGCCTCAAGACCTTTGCACATTCCTGCTTCCTGGAATGTTCTTCTCCTGTTGTTAACTCCATGTCACTTTCTCACAAAACCCTTCTTCATCTTCCAGAAGATCCCAGGCCCCGTTTGGGCTTTCATACCCCCAGCACATTCTGGTGGGGTGCTAAACTCAGATTATAGTGATACGTATTGGTTGAATATCTTTATCAGAATATAAGCTCCATGAGGCCAGAGACTTGTCTACTTTGCTCACCACAGAACCAGTAACTAGCACAGACCTACCAAAGACTGGATGCTCCGTAATTTAAAGAATAAGTAGAGTGCAGTGCAAGGATGACATGCGCAATGTATATATGAATAAATAAGGAATCATACTTACACATCCAAGTCATCAGAGAATAATTATGGACCATATCTTTAAGAGGGCACAAGGTTACATAATACAGCTTCAGTGATTTTTCTTCAAAAATTATAAAATCAGTGTAGAGACTTAAAGAAGAAGGCATTCATCTACTCAATTCTGCATAGATTGTTAAGCTTTTAAAGTAATTAGTGATCAACCATGCCAAGCGTGGTCTGACTGCAGTGCCCTTCTTCCTGCTGTTTCATCTGCCTGTGATCCTCTTCTCCAGACACCTCTGTTGCTTGTTTCTTCACTTCCACCAGGTCTCTTGAAAATGTCTCTCATTTTCTCCAGGTCTCTACTCAAATGTCGTTTTATTAGAGAGGCCTTCCCTGACCACCTTATAGAAAATAACACCCCACCCTCTCGACCCTCCATTCCCTGTTCCCCTTACCATGCTTAATTTTTTTCCCCGTAGCATTCATCACCATCTACAATCCATCCATTCATTCGTTTACTTCAGTCTCTTTTCACTAGACTGTCCCTTGTAGATAAATAAGGATTCTGTTTTTGTTGAGTACTCCATCCTTAGCACCTAAAACAATGTTAAAAACAACTAGATGATACTAAAAGCATATTTTTTGAATGCATGAATGATCATAATGAAGAAGAGCTTACTATTTTATCCCCTTGCAACCAAGAAATAAGGAAGGGGAAAAGTCCATTTTCACCTTTTGACCTCTTCTTGCCCTTCACCAAAAACTGAGTTCCCTGGTGTTTTTTCTCTCATATGCTGATGTGGTGCAAATAGCCTAGGGTTGAGGGTGAGGGTGAAGGTCAAGTTCCCACCCTAAGATTGTATGCTCCATTTCAGCTCTCAACAGTCTATTAGAAATCCATAACCATAGACACTTCTGCTTCAGGGGCTTTCTTTGTGAGCCTAAGATTTAACTACCAACACCTATGTTGCCATGTGGCAAAAGTATAAAAACAAAAACAAAAAACAAAACAAAAAAAACTCCGGGTATTTTCACCTAAAAATAACAGCTTGCTCTCTGTTAAGTGGCAGCCTATTGCCTGCTCTTGCACTGAGTCCTTCTCCAGGCAAGATGTAACATAACAAAGGAAGAGACTGGTGGTCACAAGCCAGGACATTGCAGGGCTCATTAATTACTTGGAAAATGGTGCCTGGGTTGCAGCCAGAATCCCAAACAAAAAAGGAAATAGCTCCTGTTCTCTAATTGACAAGTTGATGAGTGAGGTAAGAATGAAAATCATTTGAGTAAGTAAAAGGGGGAAGAAATCAAATGGAAGCAGTAGTTGTGTTGAAGGAAAAGTATACAATTAAGACATATTCCCAACCCTAAGAGGGTTGATTCACATCAGTTGAGACCACAGACGTCACTGTGTGCTCTAGGCCATGAGACGAATTCATTTTCTCTTATAAAGGATAGGGAACATCAATTTAAGGTCAGTGTTGATAGTGTTGGAGCCTGGGCCAAAACAGATGATATATACACACAAATGAGTTATTAATCTCGGCAGCTCCTAAGTCATTTAGTCCTTATGAGAACTGTCTTGCAAATATAAAGGGAATTAAATATTCTCACTCCAGAAAATAGAATCTATAATTTTGGCAAGGCTAAAAATTCAAAGCCATCTTAGTGAATTTGTTGTAATTAAATGGGGATAGTTTCAAGCAGGAGTCAGTTAAGAAAAACGAGAATTTTGTAATGTTGTAAAAAGGTAATTTAAGAAAAGTACACTTAGTAGGTTAAACACTGTTCCATCTTGGTGTGATTATATTTTGGAGCAATGTTTATAAAACTTAGCCTGTCACTTTCACAATTCTGGGCTGTGCAAAATACATAGGAAGGTCTGGTCACATAATACTTAACTAAAATAAGGTCATCAGTACTTTTCCTATGTGATATTAATACAGCTTTCCAAATCTGAATGACCATAATGTATCTGTCCCATAAAAACGCTGCATGAGGAGAAAAAGGAAAATGAAAACACACACACCCCACTGCTACTACCATCACCCCTACTATCACCTCAGAACCCCTACATAGAAGCAAGGCTTTCTTGTGGTTGTTCAATAGCCTATCAAAAATGTAAAGAATATTTGTTTATGGAAAGAGCTTTGGAGGTCAAATCATGTCCTTTGGGAAGAGGTAACCAGAATTGCCCACTGAGGGTCAGATGTTTGTAACTCCCAGAAATGTGAACGTAAAATGAAAACTAAAGCTGTGCTGCAATCATGTAAAGAGAAATGAAAACAGGGGCAACATATGGGATGGGCTTTAAAGGAAAATTATTTGTTTGGTTTTTTGCTCTTTTGGGGAGGCATAGAAAAGATGAGAAACGAAATGAAACTTTCTAGGAAGAGACAGAATTTGAGAACTAAGTTGAGCAATGGGAAGGAGGGAGGAAACATATTCAGTTTGAAATGTTGATTTCTGCTCAGACCAGATTGTCGAAGGCTTGGTTTGTAAATTGGTTGAGCAGAGTCATATGAAGAAGGGACTCCCACTTTTGTTTTACTGAAACAAGTGAGTGAGGCATCTAAACTCATTCATGCCTTTTGGATAAACCACCAAACACTTCTTTAATAATAACCTACTTGGTTGTGATGGTACATTGATTTGGAGATAAATCAAAAGAATCATTGGAGAAGAAAGACTAGAATTCTCCATTAGGATATATAACTCTAGAGGCACTTTGAAAGGCAGGAAAATATGAGATGTGGTATAAATAATCTCTGCCTGGAAACCATGCAGCAGGCTTAGTCTCAATGCCCATTCACCCAGAGGCTGATTCCAGAGAATCTGCAGAACAGCATAAGTGAACCAAGGTTCCGTTTCAAAGAATTGCAAGCAGGTGCTGCGGCAGTCATTAGTACTGTTCAAATAGTTCTGTATTCCCTCCATCCTGGGCACATGGTGGGAACACATGTCCTTGTCCCCTTGTGGAAGGGGCCACGTGACTAGTGATGGCCAATGAGTTGTGGGTGAAAGTAATGGAATGGAGTATTTAATTACTGGTGCCAGATCCTTCAGGCTTCTCTTTCCCCAGTGAAGGTGACCAACAACCGGAGAGATGGTGGCTGCTCAGGGAGCCTTGGTGTTTTGTTTTTGAATTATAAGTAAGATTGATACTTTATTGAGATTTCACTAGTTTAGTCTCACTTTATTGGGATTTCACTAGTTTAGTCTCATTTTCCTTACATCATATTGAGGTAACATACTATCAAAATGAGTTATCCCTGTTGAGGCTGATGCAGCAGTGACTGTCAGGTTTCTCTACTGTAAATGGACTCACCCCTCTCCATGCTGTACTCTTTGGAAGGTCCCTATGCGCAGCCCATAACTAAGAAGTGGGGAGTTAGACTCTACCTTCAGGGTTATATTAGTCCATTTTCATATTGCTATGAAGATATACCCGAGATGGGTAACTTATAAAGAAAAAGAGGTTTAATCGACTCACACTTCCACGTGGCTGGGGAGGGCCTCATGATTATGGTGGAAGGCAAAGGAGGAGCAAAGACATGTCTTACGTGGTGGCAGGCAAGAGAGCAGGTGCAGGGGAACTGTCCTTTATAAAACCATCAGATCTCATGACACTTATTCACTATTACAGGAACAGCATGAGAAAAACCAACACCCATCATTCAGTTACCTCCCACTGGGTCTCCCATGACATGAGGGGATTATGGGAGCTACAATTCAATATGAGATTTGGGTGGGGACACAGCCAACCCATATCAAGGATAGAGTAACTGCATACATTATTTGATTTCTTCTGCATAGGAGATTTGTCTTTTCTGCCCCATTATTCAGTCATTTATTCATATCAATATGGATTCATGTGTATTTTATTTTGTATATTGGGTTATATTCTAATACAACCTCATGTATTTTGTTGCTCAAATTTTTCCAGCTTTGGCCATTGGAAACTCTCAGTTGTCTGCTGTGCCCCTTTGCCACAGAGAAAACTCCCTCTTTTTTTTTTTTCTTTTAAAGGAATCCTCATTTTCTGGTACCATAAGGTGCTTGAGAGTGATTATTTCTGAGTGATTGCAACAAGCAAAGCCTTTCTGCCAGCCTGTGGAGAACACGTATTCCTACTGAGTAAACAAAACTCTGTTGAGCCACTGAGACTCGGGTTGTTTCACAGTTTAATCTAGACCAGTGGTTCTCAAAATATGTTCCTGGGACCACCAACATCAGCATCAGCTGGGAACTTGTTAGATATACAATTTATCTAGTCCCACTTTAGACCCAAAGAATTGGAGACTGTCTGATTGAGACCCAGCTGTTTGTGGGTAACAAACCCTCCAGGTAATTCCCATGCACACTAAAGTTTGACAGCTTTAAAAGTTTTATAGTTTCAGATCCAGTCTTCATAATTTATATGAGTAACATAGAGAGGCCAAACTCAATGGATCTTTTGGTTATATTTAAATTATTATATGTTTTTCCACAGCAAAACATTAACAGAGTTACTTTAAACCAAGATGGTTGGTTTTCTTCATAATAAAAATGTTAAAAATCTTGAAAATACATGGATATGAAGGAATATTACTTTGGGATGGGGTCTAGGGCTTGCTGTACACTGGGTCCATTTTTGTAAACTTCTAGCAATAGCTCTGCCAACTTCAGGAGTTCCCTGTTGGGATCAAATAAGATGGTGGATTCAACAGTCCTTGGTGAGCTGGAATGAACATATGGATTATTTTCGAGTTAAGCCTCTCTCCTATTGGATTGTAACTGCCATAAGGATAAAGACTAGGCTATTACCACTGCGTAGACCAGTGCCTGATACAGGGTATGTATTTAGTGAATGTTTGTAAAATTATCACATTATTTTTTGGGCTTTTGTTTCCACATAATGCCTTGGGCTTTCTGCCACATCTGCACAGCACTTGTACTATTATTCTCTTACTTAAAAAACAAAAAACTGAGGTGAAATTTACATACAGCAAAATACATGGCTTTTTTTTTTTTTTTTTTTCGAGACAGTCTTGCTCTGTTGCCCAGGCTGGAGTGCAGTGGTGCAGTCTTGGCTCACTGCAACCTCTGCCTCCTGGGTTCAAGCGATTCTCCTGCCTCAGCCTCCCAAATAGCTGAGATTACAGCCTGTGCCACCAGACCTGGCTAACTTTTGTATTTTTAGTAGAGAAGGGGTTTCACTATGTTAGCCAGTCTGGTCTCGAACTCCTGACCTAAAGTGATCCACCTGCCTCGGCCTCCCAAACTGCTGGGATTACAGGCATGAGTCACTGTGCCCGGCCCAAAATATATGATTCTTAAGTGTACATTGTAGTGGGTTTGATACAGGTACTTGTACTATACTAACAAAATAGTTTTATTTAAATTGACTTTTTGTCCCATTTACAACTGCATTAATAGCCATAAGCTCATGGTTTTGTAGTCTGTTATATCTTTTCTAATGAATATTAAAATCAGTCACCCCTAGCTGCCTCTCTAATAGTTCTCTTCCATCCTTTTAGAATTTTGTTCTTGGAGGAGAACAGCTTATTTCCAAATTTGTAGGCTTTATTTTTCCCTCCCAAATACCAAGAGTCTTCAGGCCATTGTGTTGAAACAGACAGAGGACTGACTTTTGGACCACAGAAGAGATTGAGAGATCGTTTCAATTGGACTGCCTGGTTTTTTTTTGTTTGTTTGTTTGTTTTTCTCGTTTTTCTGTTTTCCAGGACAACTTTGGAAGAAGCTGACTGCTTTGAAGTCAATTTGGTACACTCCAAAAATTAACTTGCTCCATAGGCATTTGTGGTACACCAGTTAAACACAGAGTTCTGTGTTAGGCACTAAAAGCATATCCTTAGAAAGCTAGTTGATAGGTAGCCTTGTGGGAGAAATGAGTAAAGTCCACGACAAAGTATAATCAACAAGGCACGATGCAGGGCACTTCAGAAGACTTGAGTTGTGTGTCATGGGATCAGGCAGTACCCTACTTCATTCTGTAGATTTGTTCACTAGCTTGAAATGGGAGTAAATTAAAATTCAAATTGCACTCATCCTGTTTATGTATTCGGTTTACTGATAATCACAGGTTAGTAATTCAGATCTCAATGGCTGAGATATTTGGGCTAAGTATTGTCAAAGGATTGTCACATCTGCTTTAGAACTGGTTTACAATATTACACTCGTTTTATTTACATTATAAAAGTAATGAATGCTTATTGTGGAAATGTAGAAATATGTAGAAAAATGAAAATGAAAATCCTTAATCACTCATAGTCCAACTGCCTAGAGACTATTGCTGGCCTTTTTGTTAAAAATACATTTTCCCATAGTTAGGATCATACTTCATGTAAAGTATTGTAACTTTAAAAATATTAGCATTTTTTCATGTCATCAAGTATTCTTTATAATATTTTAATGGTAGAATCAAAGTAGATTGTATGTATCTACTGTCCTTTACATGACAGTTTTATTATGCATTCCAATTTCTTGCTGTTATATCTTTGAACATAAATCTCTATGAATTTTTCATCATTTGTGTATATAATTATATAGACACTATTTCTAGATATAACTAGGCTCAAACCAATTAACACAGCCTAATAAGGCAGAGGCAGACTGGGAGGGGCTGGAAACCAGCCCATGAGCTGGTGTATGCCAACAAACACACCTTGCAGGTGCTGCCAGAAGGCCTCGTCTGGCGGCCAAGGCACACAGTCTGAAAATTACAGCAACAGACCGGATTCTGGTAGCACTTGGCATCAGGACATCCAGAGGGCTTGTGGAGTTTCCCAAGAAGTCTGCTTAGATGTCTTAAGACTGAGAAAAGAGGGAGGAAGTCTAGTGAGAAGCAGCCTGGCCATCAGCCAGCCTGGGATTCAGCTGAAGGACCTCGGTCTGTTCGACCCACAAGCATTGAGGGGCTACTGTGTACCAGCACTGTGCTGGGAGCTTGGGATACTTCCACAAACAGACGCAGGTCTCTGCCTTCACAGAATGTATGTTCTAATGACGAAAAGCTTCCATGGATGGGGACTGGCAAAAGCGAAGTGGCGTTCTGGTTCTAGAGGAACTGGATATTGAGTATATTCAAGATAGACTCAGCACTGGCTTCTCTAATGAACTGAGCTGAATATCAGAGTGGACACATGGCTAGAGCCACACTCATGGCAAGGAAGACTTATCAAGTCTCATAGTAGAGCCTACAAGTGCATCTTTCTGGCCTAAGGCCATATTAGTCCAAACAGTGAAGATTTGCCTCAGCCCACACATGGCAGGTTCAGGGCTGGCACCTGAATTCTTACACCTGGTTGTAGGAGATGGGAGGTAACTTAGTGCCAATGAGTGAAATGGAGAAAACAGAAATGTGTATTTAGCCCTCTGACTAGCATGTATTATATTAGGTTTGTTAAAGGAATGCATGAATTTAGGAGAAAAGAAAGACGAACATCATGGGGAAGGCATGGGAGAAAGAAAATAATACTAATTGATGTAGCATAGTCATTATGAGCTTGGGCAGAGTCAGACAGTCCTAGATTCAAACGTTAGCTCTTCCATTCTCTGTCTTTAGTTTCCTCACCTGTAAATTGGGCTAATAATAGTGCCTTCTGCACTGTAGGGTTGTTAGGCAATTCCTATAAAGAGATAAGCACACTTAGGGCCGGGCATGGTGGTTGATGCCTGTAATCCCAGCACTTTGGGAGGCCAAGGCAAGTGAATTCCCTGGGGTCAGGAATTTGAGAGCCTTGGGCAATGTGATGAAATCCTGTCTCTACTAAGCTGAGCATGGGTGGTACGTGCCTGTAGTCCCAGTGACTCGGGAGGCTGAGGCACAAGAATCGCTTGAACCTAGGAAGCAGAGGTTGCAGTGAGCTGAGATCATGCCACTGTACTCCAGCCTGGGCAACAGAGCGAGACATTGTCTCCAACAGAAAAAATAATAAAAAAGAGTTAAGCACATTTCTTGGCACACATAGTAGGCATTTGATAAATTTTAGCTAATAAAAATAATGTTTAATGTTTGGCTTTTGGGGGATATTGTATTACACATTCTCTGGTGAGGTTCAGCTTTCTTAATATCATGAACCTAGAAAACTGGGAAAAATTAATTTCATAAGGAAGGTGAGATTTTATATACACACACACCCCTATACGTGTCACTTTTGTTGTTGTTACTGAAATAAGGGCTTCTCCAGTTTAGAAATGAGGCAATGAAGAGTGGAAGGATTAACATAAATAATCTTATAAAAAATTGTTGGTTGATTGGAAATCAAAGACTTGGAGTGGGGAGCCACAAGAGGAAGATATCTTCTCGCAGTCCACATTACCATTATAATTACCAAAATATAGGTCCACGTAGAAGAGCCTGGTAAAATTAAGAGATTCAAAGGTACATAGTTTAGATTAATTAAGCTGCTAAATAGCTTCATTCTTCAATCTTGGTTAGAACAGCTTCTCTCCCTTCTGCTCATGCTAGGATGGTATAAGACAAAAGGGTCTAGAGCTAGGGTTCTCTGTCAGTTTCCTATTTTGTTTGGGCTTCTGCTCACTGGAGCATTGTTTATCCTGAGGGCATTTGTAGTTCTCCCTGTGGGCAAAGTCTAGAAATCTTTTCTGCCTCCTGAAAATCTGTTGCTTGCACGGTAATCTTGAGAAAATATTTCTAGAAGTGAATGAAATGGCCAGGCACTTCATTTAAGCAGATTATCTTCTACCTTCTTTGACTATGGAACTCAGGCCTGGATAAATATTCTATTAGGAAAGGTGTGATCACAGAAGATCCAGTCAGCAGGTAAGAAGTATATGTAATACACATGTCATTATGCATAAGGAACAGTAAGTGGGAATAAGGGAGCAGACGTTTCATGGAAAGTCTTGCTGACCAACCTCAAGAATGAAATATGGCATTGTAACTGTATCCGCCCAAATAGGATGCCCAGGTTTAAACTGTATTTACATACAAAGGTGTCCCACAGTGCCCAGTATTACTGTTTCTTTATTCAACGTTTGGACCTCATGTCCCTTCCTCATCTTTGCTTATCTGAGGTCTTTTGCTTTCTCCCTGTTCAAAACCTGCTTTCCGTTCTTCTTGTGACTTCCTCTGTCCAGGCAGCACGGACTATCACTCCATTCTCACTTGGAGGCTCTTATCCTTCTCTCCTTCCAGCTAAGGGGTATTCGTGTCTTTGTTTTTCTTCATAGGAACTTCCTGCCTGGCCTGAGATTGTCATGGATGCCTGGTGGCCAGGCTTCCCTTTGAGCTGTGATAATGCTGATCTCCTGGAGTCCTGTTAGTGCACAGCACACTTTTACATTCTCTTTCATGTTTGGTTGGCACAAAGTGCTCTGGGATGGGCAGTAGGTACTTCATTATCCTCATTTTATAGTCATGAAACCAGCTTAGAGAGGTGAGGCTGTGGGGAAGAGGTGAAGCTGTGTCAGAATCCAGAGGCTTCCACAGGGAAAGGAGCCCTTGTGTTTCTCATCCCCACTAGGATTCCAGGGAGCATGAAGCTCCCTGCCAACGGGCTGTGCTGTTAAAATGAACAAAAAGGAAAGTTGAGGTCTTACTTTAGAGCACTGCATTAGAGCACTAACCCTACTCCTACCTCACTTTGCTGACCTTAAACATGATCATATTTATTTGGTATCACAATTGGAACTGGAAAAATTGGCTCCTTCAGGGATCCATCAGAATTGGTAAGTACCCACAAAACTTTCTAGTGCACCTGGAAATGCTGATGGAGATTTTTTTCACTGATCCCAAGGACACTTATTAATGGACTTTGCCTGTCTCTCAAGCAGAGCCATGATCTGGAAATAAGCCATAAAATGTATGTCATCAGGTCCCTCAGAGGGGACTATGGGCTTGGTTCTTAGACTGTTAGGCCTTTCCTCAGAGCTGTTTATGCTTATTTATAAAAAATTGTTGCAGAAGCTTGACTTATGTGGTTGTACAGCAGGAGTGGCACAGACACAACAGCATATAGTAGACCGAGAGAGAGAGGAGGGAGACAAAAAAACTGAAAATGAAACACAGACCTAATTTTTCAAAGAAAGGCACACAGTCAACTGGTAGGCGGTGAAGAGTGTGCTCAGTTGTTACAGCATAGTATCAAGGATATTTGGAACAAAAGGCCTTAAGTTAGTGTGAAAATGGTTAACTTTAAGGAGTAAAGGAAGTGTGTAATTCATCTTAGGAAATTTGCCATGGAAAACAGAGGAAAACAAAAACCCATTTTGTTAGTCTTGACAAGGTTATTAATGGATATCAGTCAAAACATGTTGGAGAAATTTAAATGAGTAATGTAGATTTTATTTCCATTACTAGATACTCAGTTCACCAAAGAAGCTATATAATTGGCCTGTAAAGGGGCTGTGTGAATATGTAAAGATATTCAACATCAGTCATCAGGCAAATGCAAATTAAAATTGCAGCGAGATACACTATGCGCTCTATGACTAAAGTTAAAAAGACTGACAATATCAATTGTTGCCAATGTTATGAAGCAACTGGAACTTTCATACCTTGCTGATAGGACTGTAAAATGATACCGCCACTTTAGAAAGCACTTTCATAGTGTCTTATAGTTATTCATACACCTTCCAGATGACCTGGCAAATCTACTTGCAGGTATTTACCCAGGAGAAATAAAACACATGGCAGCACCAAGATCTGTATTGAATGGTTGTAGGAGCTTTAGTCATAATAGCCAAAAGTGGGAAATGATCTATATACTTATCGAATGGAAAATGGGAAACAAATCTTGCCACATCCATATAGCAGAATACTACTAAACAATAAAAATGAATGAACTGAACTACTGATACATGCAACAGCATGAATGAATCCCAAAATTGTTATGCTAAGTGAAAGAAGCCAGCCTCAAAAGGCTGTGCGCTGTGATCCCATTAATATCACATTTCAGAAAAGGCAAAACTAGGGATAGAGAACAGATCAATGAAGTAGGATTATGGGGAGGGGATGTGACTACAAAGGGGCATGAGAGAACTTTCTAGGATTAATTGTGGTGGTGGTTACATGACTGTATACATTTGTTAAAATTCATCAAACTGTACATTTAAGATGGGTGAATTTTAATATAGATTATACCTCAAGAAAAAACAATTTGGAAATCATTACTAAATTAATAAACAACCTATGCATTTTCTTTTATTTGTCCAGCCTTTCAACAAAATTTTATTGCACGCAAAGTGTGTACCAGGCACTGTGCTTATCCCTGGGGATAGAAATATGAATAAAATGAGATCTTTGCCCTGACCACTTTTACTTCCAGACCCTTTTGCATTAAAAAGATGCTCCAAGCTAATAGAAGGTTGCTAGTGATTGGTTTTCAGGAGGAGACTTTTTTTTTTTTTTTGGCATCTGGGGAGGGAAGCGTGCATTGTTGATTATCTGTATCTCCAAAGACTCTGAAAGTCACTTCAAATGACAGTGATCTGTTGTGAGCGCTAGTAGAATAATAGATTCTGTCATCAAAGGGATTGGCACAGTTTATGGTTAAAAAAAACTTATAAAGATCAACTATACAGGATTCAGGTTTTTAAATTTAATACAAGCTATCTTCCTTTCATACTCTGCTTCTCCCTAAGGAAATTACTGGAGTGTTTGAAGCCCAGAAACTTGCTGTAGTCACTAGAAACAATGTGGTGATGTCAGACTTGGGTGAATAAACAGTAGCACCTGTTCAAGGCTTCATGAGTCTTTTTTTCCCCCCTCTAGTCTTTTTTGGCACAGCCTGAGGTTAGTTAATCTTTAAAAGAAGGAAAATGGAATGAGCCAGAAGGTAGCTTGATTCTAGACTATTTTTAGAAGGCTCCTCCACTTTGCCCCTGAGTGCCAGGTTTTTGAGAGCCTGGCAGGGCAAGCCATTGCTGGATGCCCTAGTGTGGCCATGAAGCAGCTCTAGGTCCTCACAAGTCTCTGATGGCCATCAGTCCTCCCGGAAGATGCTTTCTGTGCTGCCCTCTCTTCTCCGTCATTCTCCATCTCCCAGGCATCTTTTCCAACATTCTGTTCCACTCACTCCATATCCTCAGGAAGAAGCCTTCCAGTTTCTACAGTCACAGTGCAGAGGATTGTGTATGTGTGTGTGGACAGAAAGGAGAGAGCGAGAGAGAGCGAGTACAAACAGGCAGGCTACTTGTGTAATTTTCCTAAAAGCCAAGTCTACATTATTCTTCCAGTTCTTGAAACCCTTCTTTCCATTTTAATTTGTTCTAGGACAAGCACCCTGGTGTGTGGTGCACAGTCATTGTGATCAGCCCCACCCACTGTCCAGTGCTGTACTTGACACTCCCCACTCCTCAGTCAGATACTTTTGCTGGCGGGGGGTGGTTTAGGAGGGGTGATGATAACAGTGGTGGGAGAGCTGGTGAAGAAACAAGGTACTGGTACTTGAAGACTTGCTCTCAGGCTCCTGGAACAGGCTCCTGGGTTGTCCAGTGCGGTTGGCCAGGGAAGGAGAGGAAATGATGATTAAAAGACAAATACGCAGTTGGAGAAAAAAACTGCCTTAGGCGGGAGGCGCTCCCTGTGCTGTATCTGTCGAGTAACTGAGCGCTGAGCACGATGGGGAAAGGGAAAGGTTACTACCTGGGACCTGCTGGAATTTCTCGAATCTAGAGAATTGGGAAAATCTTTGAAAGACCTTGTAGTGGGATGGGGGTTGCAAACTCTGATGGCCAGAGGGCCAGGCATGTAATTCTCATGAGTGAAATGGCCAGTTTGCTCAGCCCAAAGGGGACAGCCACTCCTCATTTTCCAGTTATTGCCATGGGAATTGGGATCCAGTGTTGTAGGTTTTTTTTTTTTTCTTTTCTTTTTGAGACATCTGAGTCTCTGTTTCACCCAGGTTGGAGTGCAGTGGTGCGATCTTGGCTCGCTGCAAGCTCCGCCTTCCAGGTTCAAGCGATTCTTCTGCCTCAGCCTTCTGAGTAGCTGGGATTACAGGTGGCTGCCACCACGTCCGGCTAATTTTTGTATTTTTTAGTAGAGACAGGGTTTCATCATGTTGGCCAGGCTGGTCTTGAACTCCTAACCTCAGGTGATCTGCCCACCTCAGCCTACCAAAGTGCTGGGATTATAGGCGTGAACCACTGCACCCGGCCTGTTGTCAGGTCTTAGAATTTTTTTTTTTTTTTTTTTTTTTTTTTAGAAAAGCTAGACTTTATGTAAAAGTTCCAAAATATTCATATTTAAAATTAAAAAGAGACACACACTCCCTCCCACCCCCAACACCCACTATTAGGATCAAACTATTTTCAAGCGGAATATAGTTCGAAGGCCATCAACTGGGGCCTCTTCCCTAAAAGTTGTGGCTGTAACATCAAAGAACATCACTGTGCTTTTGGCATTTGGGGCAAAATGATTTTTCTTTTTGTGGCACTCACCGTATATCACAGATTTCTAGCATTTCCACTCCCTAGTCCCATCCAATATTGCTTTTCTGTCATTCTGACAAAAATGTCCCCAAATTTTCAAGTAACTTCTAGGGTCAGCTGAGGTTTTCCCAGTTTTAGTATAGATAGTACCCAAGCATCTTTGTGTTTCCTTTGCTGGGAATAATCTCAAGCCAAATATGACACTTCAGTTCTTGGTAAAAGCTAAATTTCACATCATCTTTTATGTGTCTAGCCTTTCTTATCCTCAGTCACCCTCCCTCTGATTTCTGTGGGTTTTGTTTGGGTGAATGCACCTGGCCTTCAGGTTATAGCTGAATCAGGAGGTAGTTGGCTAGCAGAAGGATTACCTGGAGACAGTTACACATCTCACACCTTTCTCTGGCTATAGCAGCCCTGACTCACAGCAGATATTGTCCTGAGGTTCTTCCCAGGAAGTGCCGTGGTGTGTGAAGCTGGCAGCATTCCGGCCATTTTGGAAGGTTGTCATAAATGGCGGCACTGCGAGCTGAGGTTGGGTGATGCATGCTCTTTAAGAAAAGGCTAATTTTCTGGAAAGAAGTTTGGCTATGTCTAAAAATGTTCATCCATCTCTGAGGAAATAATCGGAAATATGAAAAGGTTTTATGCACAATTATATTGTTTGTAAAACTAATTCCAATAGCCAAAAACAGTAAACAAGTTAAATGTTCCACATAGGAAAATGATTAAACAAATTTTGGGCTAGCTATATGATGTAATGATAAGTGGCCTTTTAAAACAAAGTTTATGAAGAATTTTTAATCAAAAGATGATAGGATGTGTTACTCATATATACACAGTTAGATATAGTTACATGTATGCCTATTTTTATAGGTGATTTTCCTTCTTCTCTATACTTTTCCACATAGTCCACAGTAAAAACAAATATTGCTTTTTAAAAAAATAACTTTTAATTTTAATTTACATTAAATTAAATACAAAAGTTGCAAAGATAGTAGCGAGTTGCAGTATACCTATCCAGATTCTCCTACACTTTCATTACTTTTAAAAATTAGAATAAGTTACTTTAAAAATAATTTAAAATGGGGTTTCCTAGCATATATTATCACAAGATAGCTTTTCATAGTCATTTAGGTATATTGTAAAAGAGGCATTCAAAGAAAAAAATTATGTTATCAAAAAGGCACGTGTGACTTAGACTATATTTATTAAAAATGCTACATTTAACTGAGATCTCATGCATTTCACACATCCTGGATGGAACACTGGAACATTAGAAAACCCTCTTTAAATCATTTGTCCTAAAATGATTTAAATGAGTCCATTGCTTATCATAGGCTTGCTTTTGGATTTGATGCCAAAATAGACTTGTATTTGAGACCAAAGAAGTTATCCATCTTTCCTCCTTGAGCTGTATATTTAGTTATTCCTTCTCAGACTTCCTTAGCCATATAAGTCGGTTTTATATGAGTCTATAATGGATATGAGTTTAAGATGCAGTCATCTGAAATTGAATTTACCAAGTAGATGCTATTTTAATACTTTGTTTTGACTGATCAACTCGCCAAAGCTGGAAGCTAAAAATAATAAACCTTGTCATTTTAGCAAGTCAAGCCATCACAGAAAATATTAAGAAATGACAGCAACTGGTATTTACAGGGCTCTCTTTGCCATATTCCTAAATGGGAACCCTTTAGGAAAGGGCCAGGGAGTGGCTGTGGATCTGGGGTAGAAAGCGGCCTGTTTTTGAATTTATGGAGTAGCCCACTGTCAGGGCCCCTTTCTTCACACAGAAATGAAAGGAGCTGGTTCACCAGAGGGTGTGAGAACTCATTAACCACCCCCAGTGCTTCCCACCCAGCAAGGGATCAGAACATGTGCTGCTGTTGCAGAGCATCACAAAATCTTGTTTTCATGTCAGGATTTCAAAGGCTTAGATTGTTCAGTTTGAGAATTTTGTCACAGAAACGAAATGGGCACCTCTGTAACTTGTGGTGGTGTTATTTTGTGGGAGGACCATCTATGTCTTTTTCCCCTATATTTTGAAATGAGGTCAAACGGACCTGTTCCATCCACTCACTTGGCATTTACTCTTCTTTGGGTGGGGCCCCTGGGAGTGTTTTAATTCAGGGGTCTGTAGGGTAAGAATAGAATAACATGGCATGACAAATTGGTTTGCTACAATCATAATTCGAAAGATAGGTCTGGGTCTGAAGGGCAGAGTAGTGGTTCTCATTGGGGTTGGGTTTGGAGGATATAGTGGAAACAGAAGGATCATATATAAGATTCACCCAAGAAGGTTTCTGGCCCCCAGGTTCCCCATCTGCCTGGTTAAGAATCCCCCAAAATAAAATGCCCCTATACCTCCTCCAGCTTATAAGGCAGAATTCCTGGGATGTGTAAGGCAAAACAACCCCCTGCTCTTTTGTTATAAGTATTCTGCTGCTTTCTAAGTAAATGTTCTTAACTAAGAGAAAAATCTATACACTCTATCTCTAGAAGGCCAGCTGGAGAGGGAGAAGAAAAGAAAATTAAGAGACAATTTGGTTGGCTATCATTAATCTTTGTTTAGCCTTGTGGGAAAATAAGCCTTCCTTCTTCTATCTTTGTTAGCAGGTAGATTAAGTTGGGTAAAGAATACTGTAGTCCATGAAAGAAAAGACAATGGCCTTTACAAAGGTGTTCCAAAGCAGCCGAAAATATTTTTTTCTTTCAGCTATTTTGCTGTCTAAGACTCAATGACACTTGACTGATTTGGGGTCAGAATCTAATAAGCTCATTTCCCAGATGAAAAACCAGCACAGCTAGGCCTTCTCCACAGAGCCTATACCTAGGTCTATCGAAGGAAGAAGATCATTCAGAATTTTATTTTTGCAAACCTTCAAATGTTAAGATCTGAATGATCTATTTAGGACAGTCAGAACTGCCTAATGGAAGTTGCATAATTGAGTGGAATTAAAAACCGCTTTCCTTCAGGTCCTCCCTCCTTTCCCCCATCTGTGACAACCTTTGACATTGCACAGATTTTCAAAGTCGCACTGTAAGATTAGTGCCAGGTTTCTTTCAAAGGAGGCTTGTAACTGAAAAATCTGTTTTCTCATCCCTCAAAGCTGGAAGCCATAAAGAAAAGAAAAGAATATGCCTTTAATGAAGTCTTTGCAGAATCAGCTCCTTGCAACTTCAGTTGTTCATGTGAATCAAAAATAGCAGAAAGTAGGTCATATTGTAAAAATGAATTAGGCTTCACTTCACATTTTATTGACTTTACTAGGTTTTTTTCATTCACAGTGGTTGATTGTTAGCTAATGACTGGCATAAATAAAAAGGCATTTATTCTCTTATTTTGCCATTTACTTCTTTAGAATGTCAGTGGGGCACACTATGTGCTTAGGGATTCAATTTTTTCATTTATCATTCTCACAACAACCCTGAAAGCTGGAATTTTTATGCTCATTTTATATATGAGGGAACTGAAGCTCACAGAGTTTTAAGGTAAATGACCCAAGGACACACGGCTCATTAGAAAAGATCTGCAGTTTGGACACATTTCTCTATCTGGAAGCCCTGTTGTTTTCAATTACATTCTTTTGATTTAAAAAATATATATTTTTGAAATATATTAGTGGGAAATAATTAAACTGAAGTAATATTGCCAAATCCTAATTGCCTCTTGAGACAATGAAAAATACTTACCATGGTATTAAATAATTTTAAAAAATGATAGCATTTATTTGAGCACTTAGTAGGGACCAGGCATTATGAACAAGTATAGGAAACAGAAAATACACAAATAAGTAACAGTTAACATGTCGTATAGTGAAGCTACTGTAGAGAAAAATAAAATAGGGTGTAAGGAGTGTGTGTATGTGTGTGTGTGCATATAGGAAGGGATTCTTGCTTCAGAGAAGGCATCAAGAATAGTATGAAATTTGAGCAGAAATTTCATAAGGAAAGTGCAGGAGCAGGTCTGTCAGACATCCGGATGAAAATTACAGAAATAGCAAGTGCAAAGGCCCTGAGGTGGGTGAAGTGGCTGTGTTTGAGGAAGAAGGAAGTGGCTGTCTCCACAGCGCCCTCCATTGTTTCCTTGGTGACTTCCTGCCACAGCCACCAGCTCTGTCGTGCGAATGCCTTTGTCCTCAAGGGACAGAGAGACTCCCTTAGAGGGCATGAGGAAAGGCAGGCAGAAGCCACCCCCACACTGGAGAGGGTGGGGAGCCAGTTTCATTTACATATTTAAATATCTTCCTCACAAGCAATAAATCTCAAATCATTTTAATTGAACATTTAAATCCTCCTCGCTGGTAGGTATTTCAGGCATTCGGCTTTATGCCAATTATTGCGTCATCTTAAAAGAGAAGCTTTTAAGTTTATTAAACCCATTACACTTGAATATTTGATTCCTGCCAAAACATAATTTAAAATCCTCCGTTTAAAATAATTTGGTAAGGATTAGTAAACCTACCAAAATAACCTAAACTGTGTGTCTGCAGAAATATCACCCAGTCTCTGGATAGGGGCAAACTGGTCCTTTGAAACGGACTTTTCATGGTAGCCCCACGCAGGCGAATCTGCAGTGTTCCAGTCATTTGGGCTGCTGCAACAAAGGTATCATAAACTGGGTGGTCTGAATAACAAACCCTTACTTCCCACAGGTCTGGAGCCTGGTGAGCCCAAGATCAAGGCTCCAGCAGATTCAGTGTCTGGTAAGGGGCCTGCCTCCTGGTTCATAGATGATCCGGTTCATAGTCTTCTCACTGTGTCCTCACAAGGGTAACGGCTTCTCTGGAACCTATTTTATAAGTGCGCTAATCCTACAAGGGCAGAGCCTTCGTGACCTAATCATCTCCCAAAGGCCCCATCTCCTAATACCAACAGGTTGGGGATTAGGATTTCAATGTATGAATTTTGGGGTGCAGACACAGACATTTAGTTTATAACATGCAGTTTGTCTAAGAAGTGGCCTGGCCTGAGTCTTGGAGATTCTGATTCAGTAGGTCTGAAATAGGGTTCAGGGTTCTTTTTCCAAACTAGTGATTTTTCTTTTTTTTTTTTTTTAATGAGCCAGGTTTGGGAGCCATAGATCTGGTATAAAGGTGATATTGGTTCTATGTAATATAGAACATTGGAGTGGAGCAACAGTTTGGTCTGGCTAAGATGATGAAGGGGCACCCGTTACACCTTCCTTTTTGCAGCTATATTAGTTGGCGAAGGCTAGGCTATGCTGCAGTAACACATTACACACCCACATTTGCCCCCCAACCCGCCCACCAAAACTCAGTGGTTTAATATTTCGTGGTCTGTGGCTTTCTCCTGCAGAGTCCAGGGCCAGTGTTCTGGATGAGCAGCTTTCCTCCATGCAGTGCCACGGGCATCCTGGTAACTTTTGTCCAGTCACACTGTGTCCCCTAGGGCCTCCTCAGAGCTGCCTGCAGAGTCAGCTGAAGACAGAGCGTATCCATCTTTGTGGGGTGTTTTAGCGGCCAGGCATAGCACTGGCCAGCCCTTCTGCCCATATGCTATTGGGTAGAACCAGTACCTTGGTCCCTCTTAGACATGAGGGGACCAGGAAAGGTAGCTCTCCTGTGTGCTCAGGAGGCAAGAGAAATAGTTGGTGAACACCCACATGGCATTGGCTCTACAATTGTAACCCATAGTGTACTGCCTGATGCAATTTTCTGCAGGTTACCAGTGTTTTTCCACCTGAGTCTGCCTGATACTACAAGGCACTTCATACTCAGGATCATTTACCTCTCTGCAACCCTGGTTCAGCTTAGCATGAGGAAGAACCAGTTTGGTTGAACTAAGTCACAGTGAGGTATAATTGCATAACAGACCCCCTAATTCTCCCAGAAATCATTTTTATCTTAAAGTAGGAGTCTCATCCCAGGGATAGCTTAGCTTTTGTCTTTTCTTTACCATAGATTCTCTAAAAATTTAACACTTTTACAATGCTTCTTGCATTATTGGCAGCAGGGGTTTTTAGGGGCAGAGTAGGTAGGCATCCTGTAGGAGTAGATGATTCTAAGTATGGTGCTTGTGAGTTGGGGACTTTCTGGACAGTCTAAAAATATAAGCAGACTAGGTATGAATCCTAAGAAGAGCACCCTCAGGAGCAGAGGTAGTTTGCCCCTATGGTAGCACAAATCCTAAATACTCAATGTGAACAAATGAATTAAACAATATTATTAACTATAATTGCACACACTGGTGTTTCTCAAAGGATGATTTCCAGACTAGCAGCATTTGCATTATCTGGAATTTTTTTTTTTTTTAAGTGAATTGTTAGGCTCTATCCCAGACCTACAGATTTAGAAATTCTGGTGCAGCAATCTATGTTTCAGGACAAACTGTTAAATTTAAATTTTAGATAAAACTTTGCAGCCCACCAGGTGATTTTGATGCATAACAATGTTTGAGAATCACTGGGATAGATTTTACCTGCTGATTATAATTTTATCAAAATCTAAGTAATTAGGGAACCTCAGTGGGAGGTTTTTTTTTTTTTTTTTTCTCCTTGTGGGAGAAGGAAATGCACATAAACCTTTCAGGACACTTGTTAGATAAGCTTCTGTTGTTTTAGGTTAAATGGCTGCTTCTTTTGTGTGTCTGTCTATAATACTCTGTAGTGAGAATCAGTATCTTGAAAGATAAACAAAGGCAATTCAAAGATTAACAATTATTTTTTTGTATATACTACATAATAAAGCCAAAGAAATACACTAACAAATTTTAAAAACATTTAAAACCAATGGTTGATTCAATGCCTTTGTAGTTTTCCTCTTGGTTTTACTGATCACTTTTGGTAACTTTCCTCTTTTTCTATTCAAGGTTCTGGGTGGGATAATTTTTAGGGGCTTGAAATATATGATCTTAATATTAGCAACATTTCCAATTCTCCTCTTCCCTGCCACATAACATGCTGTCTTAGTGAACACTTCTAAACAAATTTGAACCCACGAAGACCCAAGGGCGTCATTATGGACCTCAGTTGTTATGAAATCTGGATAGAGCAGATGAGGCTCGAGAAGAGTGGGCACGATCCTACAAGGGCTCTGGGACTTGTTTTCTGGCAAAAGTCCCTGATGTCAGCAAGGTTTGTCTCTTTTTCATTCAAGAGGTAGAAGCAGGTTCCCCTGAGTACTATATACCTCCTAGCCCTTGTGCAAACATCAATTAATGAATCAAATCCCCAAATAAACCCTTTCCAGAGTGGTCCTCTGGCATATCAGAAAACTGTTATCTGCTCCCCGAAATTCTTGATATTTTACTGACCTTGGCTGTTTGTACTGGCCACAATTAAAGTTGCCAGATAAAATACAAGACCCTCAATGAAGCCGGGCGCGGTGGCTCACGCTTGTAATCCCAGCACTTTGGGAGGCCAAGGCGGGCGGATCACGAGGTCAGGAGATCGAGACCACGGTGAAACCCCGTCTCTACTAAAAATACAAAAAGATTAGCCAGGCGTGGTGGCGGGCGCCTGTAGTCCCAGCTACTCGGAGAGGCTGAGGCAGGAGAATGGCATGAACTCGGGAGGCAGAGCTTGCAGTGAGCTGAGATCGCGCCACTGCACTCCAGCCTGGGTGACAGAGCGAGACTGTGTCTCAAAAAACAAAACAAAACAAAACAAACAAAACAAAACAAACAAACAACAAAAAAAACCCTCAATGAAATTTAAATTTCAGATAAACAATAACATTTAAGGGTAAGTATGTTCCATAACTATAAGTATGTAATATTTTATTAAGTTGAATTTAGAATTAAGAATGAACATTTGAATTTCAGATAACAGGTAATTATACTCAGTATAAGTATGTTCCATATTACATAATAGTTACAGGACATACTATCTATCTAAAATTTAATTGTGTTTCCTGAAGTTTTACTGTTAATTAGTTCTTATTAGCCACAACTCATGTGACTATGGCAAAGGGATATTTGGAGGCTACTAAGATGTCCAGAGCTTCTTAATCCCTAGACGTAGCCACTAGTCAGCAAAGGCATTTTGCCTTTGGTCTCTGTTTATTAAACCATCATTACTTTATGATTGCCACTCTACTTTTGGATGTCTTCTCCTTTCTCCTCTGTTGGTGTTTGTCTTCCTGGTCTCTGTCCTGTTTGCAGACAGAAAGGCTTTCCTGTTAGAAACAGCAACAGCCAATCTGAGTTCTTCTTCTTCTTTTTTTTTTTTTGTCGCCCAGGCTGAAGTGCAGCGGCAGTATCTCGGCTCCCTGCAAGCTCCACCTCCCGGGTTCACGCCATTCTCCTGCCTCAGCCTCCTGAGTAGCTGGGGCTACAGGCACCTGCCAGCATGCCCAGCTAATTTTTTTGTGTTTTTTTTTAGCAGAGATGGGGTTTCACCATGTTAGCCAGGATGGTCTCGATCTCCTGACCTCGTGATCCGCCCGCCTTGGCCTCCTAAAGTGTTGGGATTACAGGTGTGAGCCACTGCGTTCGGCCCTGAGTTCTTCTCTTTAACAAACTGGTCTCTTTCTGATGACTACGTAAATCTTTCCTTTTGGAGCTAGATGATATTTGGATATGTGTGGGTAAAAAATAACAACAAAACTGACATTTTTGAAAGCTTAGCTACCTGCAGTCCTCTTCTATGTTTTTTTTTGTATTTGGTGAATAATAGAACCTCTTTAGTTCTCAGAGTTCTTTGTGAAGGTAAGGGTGGCCCATCTAATTACCAACAATTAGAAGAACAAGAACACCTGACCCTCACCAACTCCGGTTCTAATGAGAAACCAGTGCAGATAGTGTCAGATACAACAGGGCTCACTCAACCATTTGTATGAAAATAACAGAAACCTAGGAGCAGCAATGTAAAGTCATTTTGTTCTTTCTGTCCTAGATTCCAGTTGCTGCTTCTCTCTAGAGACCTTTTATGCTTGTTTAGTTCTCTATGAAGTCAACAGGAACATCGGACACCAAGGAAGACTGTAAGAGTGAGAGACTCTGACCCAATTTAAATGTCCTCACAGAGTTCAGTTACTCAAAAGAATTCAAGCCTTAAAAGCACAGAGCCTTGAAGTTACTAGAGCTTTACCCAAATGCCCCATAGGTTCCTGGATTGCAGAATATTGCTGAAATCTTCGTTTTGCCCTTCCTCCCTCCTCCCTTTCAAATTTTATTTGGGTGACGTTCTGCTTGGGAATGACCAGCTGTCACTGCCAGTAGCTACTGGGATTACATTGCAGCATGGCCAGGGTGTTTTCGCTTTGTTTTTTAAAATGCCAGTGAATATTTACTGGAGCTACTGTAGGGATTGGCAGTTTCATTTCCGTTTTCCGTGGAGGGGTTTTGGGTATAATAGTTGGATTAGAAACACTAAGAAAATCAAGTTTAAACTCTCAATCTGTTGATGGTGCCAAGCACTAACCATTTGACATGAACTGGATGGAGATACCATTTTAATCAGAGGCTAAAATGCTACCTTTGCTCTAGATCATAGCTTATGAGGAGCAGAGTTTGAAGACAGAGACAGTCAGGTGGTGTCAGTTTCTGTCATTCTCACTTGGATTCCTGTGCAGTATCTTCACACTTTATTTTTAAAGAATTTTCAATCTGATGATACTGAAATTACTTCGGATCTTCTCTAATCTCATCCACCCTTCAGACTGTGTTTAGTTCCCCTGCTATGTACTTTCAGAGGTTCGAGAAATTGTAATGAACATATTGGGGTGGGAGTTCTGGAGGGCAGAGATGATGTCCATCTTCTTGACCCCGAAATTGTCAGTGCCCAACACTGACCTCGGACACAGTAGGTACTCACCAGATAGATGAATGAATTAGATTCTAGGGCAACGTAATCCACGCAGTGTAATCCACAAATCACCCTATGTCAATACATTGCAAGTAATTTTTAAGCCTGATAGAGTTTTCTGAAGGTCTAGAAGGGGCATACGTAAGTTACCTATGTGTTGGGTTATGTGAAGGGACCATTTTCTACTCCTGCCTCCCAGCATACTTCTGTCATCTTTACCCACTGAGTGTCCACATGGAATATGAAGAAAGACTTTGCAAGTAAGATACTAGGAAAATAAATTTCATGTGCCAAAACAGATATTGGCAAACATTTTTGATAAGGGCCTAGAGAGTAGATATTTCCGTCTTTCTAGAAATATGGTCTTTGTCACAACTAATCAACTACTGCTCTTGTAGCACAAAAGCTGCCATAGACAATACACAAAGGAGTGATCATGGCTGTGTTCCAATTAAACTTCATTTATGGACACAAATGTAAATTTCCTACAACTTTCCCATATCATGAAATTCTGTTCTTTTAAAACGTTTTCTCCCCAAACACTTAACAGTGTAAAAAAATTCTTAACTCACTGGCTATACAAAAGCAGGTAGTGGATCTGATTTGAACCACTCGGCAGAGTTTCAAAACCCTTCACTTAAAAAAAAAAAAAAACAACAATAACAACAAAAAAACACTAATAACAAAGCCAAAGCTTTGGTGAGGAAAGGGGGCATTTTCATTTTATCAGCCTTATAGCTTTCCTGAGCACTGAAATGAGGGACATAGAGCCTTTTCTTTGTGGCTTATTTTTACACCATTTTGTGTTTTTCTGTATGTTTGCCTACCTTCATATGTGCATGTATGGTAGAAGTAGAACCAAGTTTTCAAGTTACATGTGGTATATTTTCTTAGCAATTTGGAATGATCAAAGGAAATTATAGAAAATACAGTATGGTTCCAGTTAATTTTTAAAGAAAACACATTATACCAAAAAAAGATGTACTTTATATATGCTTGTAAAAGGTTCTGAAAGGTATTTACTAAATGTTAACAGTGGTTACCTGTGAAAATTGGGAGTGTCATTTTTGAAGCAGGGGAGATATTGATCTTTTTCTGACTCATTTGATGATTTTAAATGAGAATGATTCTTGCTCAGATAATTTCACTATTTGTGAAATTAAAATTAATTAGTAACGTATTGAACTAAAAAAAATATTGAAAGAAAACACTGAGCCTGCTTCTGTGAATCTACAAAAACATCTGTGATTTGAATGACATTGTAATTTTTTCATATTGACCCTTAGTGAAATACAGCTTTTGGAAAATCCCTTCTCTATGAGAGCATTGCTAAATAAGGAAGGGTTTAGGTTTTGTAGGAGTAAAAATAGCTTCTCCAGGGATGTTGATATTTAAAATAATGCAAATGTACAATAAAATCCCACAATCTAACTACATTCTGGATTCAGCCCATATACCCAGAGTTTTAGAATACATTTCTGACTAAAACTCAAAAGACCTTGAAAGCAGGTGCTGTCTTTGTTCCCTGATACCAATGTGTTTTAATAAGGTTCCACCAGATTTTCAAAGTCTTTGGTTAAATTGGAACTGACATTTATGCTAATTAGCTGGGTTTGGGAGTGAAACAGGTAAAATTGAATTACAATGGGCTCCAAACTATATTTAGTTTTAAAAATAGTGGCAATGGAGGGATATTTGGTTCTATTTGTCAGTTATTTCATATCTCGCTACTTTCTATCATTCCTTTCCCGCCTGGTGTGTTAATCTGGTAATCTGAAATCTTTTTGTCTGCCTGTAACATAATAGGCTGTTTTCCTGTAGTCCATCTGTCTCCTACAGGAGGTGAAAGTACTTTTCAGAAATGGCTTGGGTTGATATTATTAATCTTTATAAGCAGAGAATTCCTTGAATAATTTAATAGCCAAATGGCATGAGGGGGACTTGGTATAAAAATGAATTTTCCTGTCAGCTTTAAAAATTACAGCGTGGCCTGCCTTCTATCTGTGCAACTCAAATATCAAAACAATGGATGTTTATGCTCTTTATACAGTTTTCTGTTTTGCATTACCTAAGACCTAAGATGATGAAGAAACATTTAGACAATTTTGGTTTACTTTTTTTTTTTCTGCTAGAAAACCACAACAAGTTAATTAGCCAAAAGAAAGTCCTTCTTGTTCTCTGAAACAACAGATGCTGCCTTTGACCTTGGGATTTAAGGGCAAATCTATTCTTGATTACATGTCTTGAATTTCTTGGATTTGCCAGTGTTAGGGCAGCAGTTGTGATTAAGTGCTTTTGAAAGTATATGCATGATTTTCAAAGAACTCAGTCTGCACAGCTGTTGCTAAAGAAATCGTTGTTCTCCATCCTTCCAGTTCATTACTATATACGGTTTTAAAAATTATTTTTTCCCCTTACTTTTAACTGGAGTTGTCCTAGTTACAGATGTCACAGCCTCTGGGTGACTGGTCTTCCACCTGACACCCTGCTTCATTGCAAAGGCCTAAGGTTGGAGTATGCTGCATTTGATTTGCAGGGTAACGTTGTTCCTCTATGCTGGGATGGGGAAATACAACAATCCTGTGTTTAGGCGAGCCAGCACGAGTGGGACTATTAATAGCCAACTATGTGTTTTCTCTCAGGAACAGCCTCTTTACAATGCTCTTTGCTTGCCTATCTTTTGGAAAGTCATGTGAATGCAGCAAAAGCTTTCTAAGAAATATGAGGGCCAAATGGAATTACTCTGCATAAAGTATTCCCACATGGGATTATCAGTATTTTGTTAGAAGACCATTTAGCAAGTTTGTTTGTTTCTGAATCAAAACCCATAGATGCTCACTGAACATTTTTTTTTTTTTTTTTTCTGTAAATCGTGTATTTGAGAAAGACATCTTGATGATGGGAAACTTTTACCTTGGAGAAAGAAAGAATCAAGTAGTGACTTTATCCTCTAGATAGTGCTGAACTCAGAAGTACTTTTTCCCTTTAAGTGTCATAAAACACAATTATATTATTTTCAACCTGAGCAAATTGACAGACCAGGTCAGCTTTTTTCCTGGGTCATTTTACTGTGCATTTTCTTTTTATCTTCTGGATGTAATCTTTTATTTGTAGACCATTTTAGTGAAGCCCCTAGTAACAATTTATTTAATTTTATTAGTCAATTTATAGGCAGGGGGCAAGACATATTAGAATATCATCATGGGTACTAAATTAGAAAATTTAAATCAAAATGTCTATGTTCTTTGAGCTATGCCTGCTAATTAAAGAAGTGGTAAACTGCTGAAATATAATAGGCCAACATGGAAAGGTCCAGAAGAACCACAGAGGACCCCCTTTCCTCTGGCTTGATCAATTATAAGAGAGCAAATGGAAGAGGCTATACAACTTTCTCTAGAAATGGGTTCTTTTGCAGGCATGAGCAGTCAGGTGCATATTGAATAGCCACAGATTAAACTGTCCTCTCCTACGCTTTCGGGGTCATCCTTCAAGATGCTTTTAGCTAACCTGCAAGATTAGGTGAGGGCTGATGCTCTAAATCTCAGTGGTTAGAGACTGACCCTTCCTGTAAGGAGGTAGTTAAGACATCCTGTCTTCTCAGGTGAATGCTTCTGGAAGGCAACATTGGAATATCTATTAGAATGATTTGATATAAAACAAGGTTATGTAACCTTTTGGAGAATACCTCAGTCTTTTCAGGGCATTTTCCTTCTTAATTTCTCGTACCTTAAAAAGGTCTCGTTCCTTTTGGTTGAATGCCTTGAGAAACGTAAGGCTATAAAGGAATTTTAACAAACTTGATTCTCTAATCAACTGCTCATAAATCCATTTTATTGTTTCAATTATGCAAAATAAATGTTTAAAATTTGTCTATCCGGTCAGCCAGTTACCCGGTCAACTAACCTCCTAGCCAACCTGCTAACCTCAATGAATATCTTGCTCTGAAACTCTTTTTTTCCCCAAAATCTTCCCAAAGCTATTAAAAAATACCAAGTAAGGATGGTAAAGGCATGTTTTATTAGCCATAGTAGTTAAACTTGTTAATTAATTTATCAGTAAGGGGAAAAACCCTCTTTGTAATTTTAACTTGTCTTCATGCTAAATTCCTTCCAGACTGTGGTTAGAACTTAACTGCAGAATTTTTGCCCAACAATATAAACATTTTCTATAAAACTATGGAAAGTTGCCCATTCTGGAAAAAATCTAAAGTACAAAGGATAAAGCATTTCTCAAGATAGAATTTCATTTCTGGTGTTTTTGCATGTAATTTTAAATTTTATTTTATTTTGAGACAGTCTTCCTCTGTCACCCAGGCTGGAGTACAGTGGCAGGATCAAAGCTCACGGCAGCTTCGAAATCCCGGGCTTCAGAAATCTTCCCACTTTAGCCTCCCAAGTAAATAGGACTATAGGCGCAATCATCTTGCCCAGCTACATTTTTTTATTTATATATTTTAAGTTTTATGTAGACAGGGTCTTGCTATGTTGACCAGGCTGGTTTTGAACTCCTGGCCTTAAGTGATCCTCCCACCTTAGCCTCCCAAAGCACTGGGATTACAGGCATGAGCCACCATGCTGGCCGGCATGTAATTTTTAATACTGAGTCCAGGATAAATTTTCTTTTGCACTCATTGGGATATGTGTAGATACATTGTTAATCTTTGGAATCCCACTGGAATGAAATGTGTTTCATTAGTGCTTAAACTAAGATGTGTTAATTTGGGAGTTTATAAAAGGAGGTTTAAGCCTAGTGCATTTTCAAAGTTGCTTTTTTTCAATTAAAAAAAATTTTGATCTCTTGGCAAAAGCATAAAGTCGATAGACCATGTAAAGGACTGCATTCAGTTTTAAAATAATTAGGTTCTGAAGATTTATTCTACTGTCTTTTATGAGTAAGAACGTGTCTAGGGGTTTTAGGAGGATAGGTTTAAACAGGTTTTCAATATTTCCTTGTAAGAGCTAGATTATGTATAAAATAAGAATTAACTTAAGAAATTTTGCTTTGAATTTCTCCAAAATTTTCTAGGGCCAACCAAGCTTATTCTCTTTAAACAGAAATTTAGGACCATTAGTAACTAAAAACCTTAATATGTTTTGGAAAGTGATTACTTGGACTCAGTATTTGTGGCGTATATGCTTTTGCATGTGTTTAAATTACGTTACGCCTGTATTTTGATCAGGCATTAAGTAATTGAAACACTCATGTTAAATAATTATGCAGTTGTCTGATTTAGAAGGCTGGAAAGCAGCAGCAAACCTGTTTCCAGAGACATTTCAATCTACAGGCCAGGTTCAGGCTAAACTACATAGTATGACTTTCCTTCCTTCTACACTGAGGTATAGAAGCAGCATAGAACTGGGATGGAGACAGACCTAGTACAAATCTAAGCCTCTTGTTTATGAGCTATTTAACTTCATGTAAGTTATTTGAGCCCCCTGAGCTTTAAGAATTAGATGCTTTCTAAATGTCAAGCACTGTAGTAGTAATAAGCACACATGTTTCCTTTCCTTAGGATGGTTACTGTCCCATGGGAAAGGTAGACACATGGGCACAATTTCAATATATTCTCAAGTTCCAAGAAGCATACTCAAAGTGCCATGGAATAGGAACACTGCCTAGCAGCCCACTCCTTTTGGGCACACATTTGTCTGATACAACTATGTGTTAGGACCTGGATACCAACGTGAACAGAAAAACACAATCCTAACCCCTCTATTGTCTTATAACCTAAATAACAAAGTGATGACTGTAAACTAGAAAGTCTGTGGCCTACCTTACAGGGTTTGTAAGGGTGAAAAGAGCTTTCTTTCCCTTTCTTGTCATCTTCATTCTGTTCACTCACGCTCTGTCCAGATTCCCAGTCTCCCATTTGCCTAAGCGGGCAATGAGATAGTTGTTTCTCTTGGTTAACAGTTCTATATAATGAATCCCTTTACAGATGAGTGACTGAATACTTCTTCCTAAGAATAGTTGCATTATTACCGAAGACTTTTGGTGGCACCAAGACCATAGTACATGTCTCTCCATTTGGCAGCATTTCAGCCATTGAGCAGTCCTCCATGGATAGCTGGAGTGTCTCTTCCACATCCCGCTATTATGGTGCTTGGCTGCTATCCAGATGCCTGTGATGAGTGATGGAGTCCCTGGTGCTTCCTGGAGAGAGCAACAAATGGTAGTCTTGCACCACCTTGATTGTGAATATACTTGGTCTGTGGACTTCCCATGCTCAAACCTAAACCAAAGACCCCGGCCTGACCCGGAACAACTGCTTTGTTACAGGTGAAAGTCCTTGTTATTACTTTGGTAGTTAATCATCTTCCCCTGGGCCTTAAACTCCAGGTCATTCTCTGGAGAAGAAATTTAGGACCTGTGATATCATCCTATTGAAGTACTTTTCAGATACGATCTTTTAATTATAAAAGATATATAATTATATATTGTATATGGTATATATCATATAATTATGTAATTATAAAATGTAATCACTTGTATATAGTTCTTAGTTCCTCAGGCAAATCAAGTAAATAGTAGTTGCATGGGTAAATATAAAATACACAAATACTCCTTATAGTAATATAAGAACTATCATTCAGGCAGGAGGACACAAAAGATCAATGTATGAACCATTCCTATGTATTTTTCCCTTTTGAAGCACAGGTAGGAGCAAATCATTTCCCTTCTCCACAAAGCTCAGTGGCTTCTTACTGCACTCAGAATAGCCTGGTTTATAGGCCTCTGTGAGCTGCCTTTCTTCCTCTTTTCATCCAAAGTGTTTTTAAATCCCTTTAGATACTCTTTGCTCCAGCTTGCCTGGGCTATTAACTCTTCTCCCGAACACCGTACTGTATGTCTGCAGGCCTTTGCTCACACTGTTTGGTCAGCAGGGAATAAATTTTACTCCTTATTCATTTATAAAATCCTACCGATCCTCCAAGGCTGAGCTCAAATGCCTCCTCTTTCATGAAACCTTCTATATCCCTACTAATCAGAATCAATTATTTCTTTCTCTCTATTCCTCCTTGTTGGTCTGTTGTGTGTACCTTTATTGCCTGTATGGGCTTTTCTCATTTCTGCCTGTATCTAGGTAATTCACTCATCTATCCATACATTCATTCAGCGACTATTTCTTGAAAGCTTTATCCTTTGTACTGTGCAAGAAGATGGGAATGTAATGGGAAACAGAAAATGGATGCTGCCTGTGCTCTGGAAGCTTACAGTCTTCTGGCAGAGATGGGTGATTAGGTGATAAGCACCAAACCCACAAAGCTAAAACTGCAGCTGTGGGAAGAGCAGGGAAGACAGATTTATGGGTCTCTGTCTCTAGACTGTAAACTCCTTGACGCCAGTGAGAGCCTCTTGCTTGGTTAAGAAGGCCGTAGTATAAAACAATTGTGAAATGCCCTGCGTCATGAGTTTGTGTCTCCCCAAATATATGAGGAAGTCCTAATACCCAGTACCTGTGAATATGACCTCATTTGGAAATAGGGTCTCTGCAGATGGAATGAAGTTAAGATGGGATCATACTTGATTAGAGTAGGTCCTAATCCAGTTTGACTGGTGTTCAGTAAGAAGAGGAGAAAAGACAGACACAGACACAGTCACAGTGGGGAATGCCACATGAAAATGGGAGCAGAGATGGGAGGGATGAGTTTGTAAGCCAGGGAATGTCAAGAAATGTTGGTAACCACAAGAAGTTAGGAAGAAGGCATGGAACTGTTTCTTCTTCAGAACTTCCAGAAAGAACCAACTCCCAATGACACCTTGACACCGGGATTTCAGACTCCTCGCTTCCAGAACTGTGAGAGAATGCATTTCTGTTATTTTAGGCCACCCAGTTTGTGGTAGTTTATTATGGCAGCTCCGGGCAACTAATACACTCTTCTGGAGGGAAGTTCATGAGAACAAATTTAATGCACAACACCATGGTGCACTAATGTGTGGGTCAATGAATGAATTTGGATGAAAGAATGAATAGAGTATTGTGTTTGCTCTCTTCAGTGGTAAGAGATCAGGGTGAGTTCAGGATATTTGTTCCGTTTCAGTTGTCTATTAACAGGAAAAAATGTGGATTCACACTTCATGTCATCATCAGTTGAGAAGGCTGGCTGAATAATGGCCCATGTGGTTGTCTTTAGAAATAAAGCTGTGTTTTTGTCACTGTGGCCAAGGGGGTATAAATAAGCTAGTCACTAAATGTTAAAATGGTGGCAACTCTTCCTTTTCTGCTTTCAAAGCAGAATCTTAGTTCTCACATCTCCTACCCCTGCTTCCTCAGGCAATTCGTGTTTGTCCCTCTGGTTGAAAGGCTCACCTCAGGATAAAGCAGGAGGTATGGTTTGTGGTTGTTGTTACTAATGATTTTTAGATTTTGTGTTGCATTTTATATTTTCAGAACATTTTACAGTTGTTGACCGAGTTCCCTAGCACTCAGGAATTTGTGGTATTAAGATGCTTTTTGTTTGCAAAGGACAAAGATGTTTAGTGATACTTGAAATCTACACTAATCAGATATTTATGAGTATGGGGTGCGGCCTGACCTCCCTTCTGCCTCCTGAATCCTTCTCCTCACTCTAGATTCAGGACAGTGCCACCTCTATAAAGCTCCTATGATCCCCTCAAGCCTCACAACTCTCTGTCGTTTTATTGTGTTTTATTATTTATTTATTTATTGTTTGTGTGGGTTTTCCCTAGTAGATTATGAGGTTTTGGAGGACAGGTAACCACACTCACCCAGCAGGCATGCAGGAACTATCTCTTGAACTAACAAGTGAATTAATGAGTGAATGAAATTCCTGGAACTGACTTAGGCCAGGAATTTCTCATCTTTTAGCAGCTACTTCCCATTTTATACATCCAAGATCATATCCATGAAACCACAGTGAGTCTCTAGGCAAATTACAGAGAGGCAGAAATGGGATGGCAACACCAGCTTGGAGAACCTCTGGATCAGCCATAGGCTGCACATGGATCTCCTGGTCTTGCTGTCATGGAGGATTGAGTCATATTTTCAAGGCTGTCCTCTTGAGACCACTGCTCAGAGGTGCCGGTCAAAGGTCTCAGGGTCATAGGCAGAGGGGGAAGGCCAGATTGGCCACTGTGGCTCTGAGTATAGAGGGATAAGGCTAAAGTAGAGGTTCTTATAATCCAGAAATCTTCTCTGATGCTGGAAGTCTTCAGCTGCACTAAGAGATGTGGTTGTAAAGGGACTCCAGCAACAGAAAGCATAGCCATCCTCACCTCTTGAGAATGAGCTTCGTTTTGCTTATGTTTTTTTACTTTTCATCTATATATCTGCATGTTTATGAACATCCTGTAATATGGCACCAAGCATTAAACATTTATGGAGCAACTGAAATATTCAGGATAGAATGTTTAAATTAGCACTGGTCTCTGCATTCCTTCCTGCCTGTGTTTCTCTGTTTTGTACCCTAGCCCATTCTGGCAACTACTATAGAGCCTCACACTCATCAGATGATGTCATACCATGCCTGGATGAAAGCTAGTTCTCAAGGCACTCAGATCATGGCACAAAACAAAAAGGAAAGATGTGTCTTTAAGTCGTTCATTT